>NC_040018.1:27665630-27675848 GCF_000972845.2 Larimichthys crocea | reverse complement strand
GTCTAACCCTGACGTAGTCTCTGGACGTCCCAGCAGACTGTCTAAAACACTGGATAGTGTCTCTGAAACGTCCCCGCAACTGTCTAAACCTGGATGTGTCGTCTGAACGTCCCCAGCAGACTGTCTGAAAACTGGATAGTTCTCTGACGTCCCCGCAGACTGTCCTAACCTGGACTGTAGTCTCTTAAATTCCCTCCGCAGACTGTTTAGTATACTGTATAGAAACATAGCTTGAGTAGGTCAGATTGCATTCTGGGTAATGTTATGGCAGATTTTGACAGTAAAAGGATGGAGGACTTGCTTAAGCTCCAGGAGTTTGTACGTGACAGCTACATTCGACATCTTTCAAGAGAGGTGCTGTTCCACACACACTCAGAGTGACGACTGAATACCCTGCCGCACTCACAAGACCCGTCAGTAAATGAACGATAATGATGACCTTGAAAGTGCTTTTTTCATTTAGTGTGTGATGAAGTGAGAGTGCTCAGAGATCTCAGCTTATTCATCACCAAGGTCCAACATGTTTTTAGAGGTTCCTGGATTCTGCCTCAGTATAATATAAATATGTTTTAAAATCAAATGGGATGCCAGCCCATTGTATAGTCTAAAAAAAGTCATAGTGCATCAGTTTGTTTCAATATCGGCTGCGCAAAAAATATACATCGCTATTGAAGAGCCCCTCCAACTAGTGGACACTAAGGCCAAACGGTAGTGGTATCAAAAACCCAAATGACGTGAGCACCCATGCTTGTCGACCATGTGATGGATTTGTCAGGTGTGTGAAGTGTAAAAAATGTGACCGGGGAGAGAGGAAGAAAAGGTGCCCGTGCTCTTTGGGAAATTCCCTCCAGTTTACATGGGAGTAGATGGGGCTGTCGGTGGGTGATCCCTGGAGCGCATCAGTGCGTCTGCCAAAACTATAGTCCTGACAGCTTCAGCAGTGATTCGCGAGCGTAGCCCACGAAGTTTCCAACGGTTCAGTGAGAATATTTCTGTAGAGGTACATGTGTGGGCACACGAGAGCCGTTGGCAAAATGTATTTTTTACAAATGGCTCTCCCTCTCCACTCTAAGCTCTGGACATTCTACAAATCCACACCCATTGTAAACTTTGTCGTGGTTTTTGTGGTGATTTTTGGGGGACCGTTTGGGTGAAACTCTGAGAAAAGTCACAGCACCATTCCACCGAGCCGGTCGATTTGAGACCTTTTTGTGTTTGTGTGACCAAAACTGTTGGAGAGCAGCAACGTGAAACTTCCTGGATACGTCATATATGTACACGTAAGCACGGGGACGGTGTGACTCTCTCATTTCCTCTTCCTTGTTTCCTCTTTCCTCTTCCCTTGTTTCCCTCCTCTTCTAGATTTACCTCCGTCGACCTATTTCCTCTTCCATTTTGCCTCTCCTTGTTTCCCTCTTTCCCTCTTCCCTTGTTGCCTCTTCCTAGTGTTCCTCTTCCCAGCTTCCTCTTGCCCTTGGTTCCTCGTCCCTTGTTGATTCCTCTCCCCTCTTTGCCCTTGTTTTCCTCTTCCCTGTTTTCCTCTTCCCATTTGTGTTTCCGCTTCCCTACTTCCCTTTCCCTCGTCACCTTGGTTCCCCTCTTCAGTGTTCTCGTCCTAGTGTCCTCTTACACCTTGGTTTTCCTCCTTGACCTTTTTCCTCTTCCTCTTCCGTGTGTTTCCTCTTCCCTAGTTTCCTCTTCCCTTGTTTCCTCTTCCCTTGTTTCCTCTTTCCTCTTCCCTTGTTTCCTCTTCCCTAGTTTCCTCTTCCCTTGTTTCCTCTTCCCTTGTTTTTCCTCTTCCCTTGTTTCCTCTTTCCTCTTACCTTGTTTCCTCTTTCCTCTTCCCTTGTTTCCTCTTCCCTTGTTTCCTCACCTGTCTTTCCTCTCCTTGTGCTCTCCTCTGTTGTTTCCTCTGCTCTTCTCTTGTCTCCTTTATTCTTGTTTACTTCCCTCGTTTCCTCCATTGTTATCTGCATGATGACATATTTTTGTCTCCTCTCGTTTCATCTCCTCTTGCTTCCTTATTTCCTTTTCTCTCTTACTCACTTTCTCCCTTGTTTCCTCTCTTCCTGTCCTCATAATTTAATCTCCAGATCCCTGTCTCCTCCTCTCAGACTGTTTGTTTTTACATTTTACTGCTTCTCCTCCTCACCTCCTCTCTCCACTGTCCTCACTCCTTCCTCCTCTCTCCATCCTCTCTCCTCTCCTCCTTCTCTAATCTGTCCTTTCTCCTTCTCTCCTCCCTCCTCTCCTCCTTCTCTCCTCTGTCCTTTCTCCTTCTCTCCTCCCTCCTCTCCTCCTTCTCTAATCTGTCCTCCCTCCTCTCTCCTTCTCTCCTCTCGCTCACAGCTTTACAGTTGATGAAGGAATTCAGGCTTCAAAAGATCGTCAGTCCTTTACATCTCCAACACACACACACACACACACACACACACACACACACACACACACACACACACACACACACACACACACACTCGGACTGTTTATGAAAATACACACACACACACACACACACACACACACACACACACATAGAATAATGAAAACAGCGGCGTTGCCATGGCGAGAGAGACGAGACGCTTTCTTGTGATGAAACAGGACGGAGTAAATCCTGAAGGAGGAACTGACGAATCTGCAGGCTGCAGATAAACAGAGAGGAGAAGAAGAAGGAGGAGGAGGTGGAGGAGGAGAAGAAGAAGAGAGGAGGAGGTGGAGGAGGAGAAGAAGAAGGAGGAGGTGGAGGAGGAGGTGGAGGAGGCTCAGCTGGATTTACACACTGTGATTGGACCTTGACCTGAAGCCTCTGAACACAGCAGAACTTCTGAGGACCAAGAACATGAAGCTGGACAATGCTAACATCCTGACAGTGACGGCAGAGTACAGATACCGTTAGCTTCACTTGTTGCTATCAGTTAGCTCATCTTAGCCGCTAACTGCAGCTGCTGTTAGCTGGTTAGCTGTGCAGCTAAGTTAGCGTCCTGTTAGCTGACTCTGCCGAGGCACCTGCTGTTGTAACGTTAGACACCGACAGCTCCCAGTCCGTTAGCAATTAGCCACAGTTAGCACGTTATCGGACACAGCGCTCTCTTCCTCGCGTCGCCTCAGGCTAACTTCGTTAAGGTCAGCTCAAAGTCTCCGACGCTGTGCTCCAACCCGGTCCGGTCCGGCTACTGAGCCCGGTTCTGTTAGCAGATTCAGTTAGCAGCAGTTCATTAGCGGTTATGTTCTGACATTACGGACTCTGCTGCTGGCTAACATCCCATAATGTCACCACGGCGACGATGACTCAGACGGTTACTGATGATAGAACTTCGTCTAAAGACGGCGCTGCCACCACCCCGGGTAAGATTAATACTGCGAACACACAAAGGCAGACGCTGCGAGAGACGGCGGTCCCTCTGAAAAGGACGCGTCCTTTACCTCTGGCTACACACACATCTGCACACTCGGGCTCCTCCGCTGTCTTTGTACAGCAGCCGTGACAGAATGCTGGAGCCGGCCTCGAGCTCCAATCCTGTGCAAACCTTCCAGTAAACAGAATGTGTCCTCCATTATCCCGCCGCCGTGTGCACAGACACGATTTACATGTTGTAATTTGTCAGCAACATTAACGCGACGCACAATAGCAATTCAATACGGCGTGAATACAACAAGATGAGGACAGGACGAGTGTGTGTGCTCGGGCCGACCTGGAAAAAAGCTGATTTACACACACATCTGCAGGAACGTGATAAGAAACGCAGGATCATTCATCGCTTCGCTGGAAGTCTCTCCTCGCTCTTCCCTTTTGACATCCATCATTTTCTCCCCCTCTGCCTCCCCATCCTCCCCCTCCAGCCGACAGAGGAGGACGAGGAGGAGGAGGACGAGGAGGAGGAGGAGGACGAGGAGGAGGAGGAGGAGGAGGACGAGGCCGCTTTATTTGTTCAAACAGATTCAACACGCCACAGAAACGCGTCAACACAGCGTTTAACACGAGTCCACAGTCTAAAACCTGGACGTAGTCTCCGTGACGTCCCCGCAGACTGTCTAAAACCTGGACGTAGTCTCCGTGACATCCCCACAGACTGTCTAAAACCTGGACGTAGTCTCTGTGACGTCCCCACAGACTGTCTAACCCCTGGATGCGGTCTCACAGTCGGTGTAAACTCGAGGTTCCATCGTGCTGTCATCTTGTCCTCTGGGTACGTGACATGTATGTGCAGTAACATGTTCACGTGCGTTATGTCTTATCATGTTTGATGAGATGAATCCTTTTGTAAAAGCACTCAGCAGAGTGAGAACCACAGATTCACACTAATTATCATGATTAATTATTTACTTCATCTCGACTGGTGAACGAGCAGACCGGACCGAGCAGGATCAGAACTTCTGGCTCTGAGCAGCATGTTAAATACACATCACAACAAACTGGAGCATGACTGTTACACACTGTAATGTAGCCTACTTTGTCAGCAGCCTCAAGAGACACACACACACACACACACTTTAGTTTAGTTTAACAGCGAACACGATCCATGATGCTGAGGCTGATCCAGCTCCAGTTCTGTCATGACACCCTGTCATCATTACCCCAAGCCCCAGGCCTGTAAACCTCTTCTTCCTCTTCTTCTTCTTCCTGGTGGTCCAAAACTCAACAGTAACACAGAGCTCTGAGCTCACAGTCTGGCTAACAAACTGAGCTAACATGAGCTAACAGCAGCTAACAGACTGAGCTAACATGAGCTAACAGCAGCTAACAGACTGAGCTAACATGAGCTAACAGCAGCTAACAGACTGAGCTAACATGAGCTAACAGCAGCTACAGCTGTCAGCAGTTTACTTCACTGTCCATCATAAACTCTGTAAATCACAGAGAGTTGAGGCGGAGCAGCCGGAGGACATCAGAGGGAAAACCAGAAAACATTTCCTCCATAAAATATGATCCAGTTTCACCAGAATCAGTGAAATAGTTGCTGCTGTGTGACTTAGTGCCGTAAAGCGTTACGTACTTCTTAAAGCTGGAGCTGCACGAGACAGCGACAGCCTTAAAAGCCCGGCTCCATGCAGCAATACAGAAACTTATCCAGCGTGCAAACAGCATGATTCATTTTGTTGACAGATGTGAGCCAGCTTTCATTTTACAGAAAGTGACGATTGGTGAAAGTGATGTTTGCACTTCAAGACCCGTCTTCAGGCCCTAGTTTAACGTTAGTTTAACGTTAGTTTAAGGTTAGCATAGAACCTTTGCAGACTGGGTTTCTTTCTGGTGCTGAAGCTTTTGTTTAATTATAATTATGTAAATGATCTGTGACTGTTCGTTTGTTCTGAAAAACCCTTTGGGCTGTTTATTGACATGAAAACATTTCTGGACTTTCATCACTCACTGTGTGTGTGTGTGTGTGTGACTGTGTGTGAGTGTGTGTGCGTTATTTATTTATCACATTAACGAACACAAGTGCACAAACATCCCTGACCCACTTCCACACACACAGTCACACACACACACACACACACACACACACACACACTGCATCCTGCCAATTATAACAATTCATTTACTTTTGGCTGTAACTGTAACGATCAAGAGAAACTCAGTGCGCCATTAGCTCGACAGAAAAAAGGAAGGAACGCTGGCTGGTGGTCTGAGCGCAGGTGGAGGTGGAGATGGAGATGGAGGTGGAGGTGGAGATTGGGCAGGTGGAGGTGGAGGTAGAGGTGGAGGTAGAGGTAGAGGTGGAGGTAGAGGTAGAGGTGGAGATTGGGCAGGTAGAGGTGGAGGTGGAGATGGAGATGGAGGTAGAGGTGGAGGTGGAGGTGGAGGTGGAGATGGAGGTGGACATTGGGCAGGTAGAGATGGAGGTGGAGGTGGAGATGGAGATGGAGGTAGAGGTAGAGGTGGAGGTAGAGGTAGAGGTGGAGATTGGGCAGGTAGATATGGAGGTGGAGATGGAGATGGAGATGGAGGTAGAGGTGGAGGTGGAGATGGAGGTGGAGGTAAAGATGGAGGTGGAGGTGGAGGTGGAGATGGAGGTAGAGGTGGAGGTGGACATTGGGCAGGTAGAGATGGAGGTGGAGGTGGAGATGGAGGTAGAGATGGAGATGGAGGTGGAGGTGGAGATGGAGATGGAGGTAGAGATGGAGATGGAGATGGAGATGGAGGTAGAGATGGAGATGGAGATGGAGGTAGAGATGGAGATGGAGATGGAGGTAGAGATGGAGATGGAGGTAGAGATGGAGGTGGAGATGGAGATGGAGGTAGAGATGGAGATGGAGGTAGAGGTGGAGATGGAGGTAGAGGTGGAGATGGAGGTAGAGGTGGAGATGGAGATGGAGGTGGAGGTGGAGGTGGAGATTGGGCAGGTGGAGAAGAAGAATGAGCTTTAGTTCACTTCAGACTGATATGTTTGTTTTTGAACGTTCTGTCAACGCTGCAGAAACACTAGCTAACTGTTCAGTATGAGAAGGTTGTCTGAATGTTAGTTATTGGTTTGATAATGGTTGTGTATTGATCAAGTTTATTATCAGCTGATCAGTCACTCGCTCTGTTTTGAACGTTTCTAAACTGTTAGTTTGACGTTAGAAAGGAAACGTGACGTCTTCAGGAGCTCCGCCCCTCCTCGGTGCCCCTCCTCTTCTTTGACTCCAACCTGTAATCGTCGCTGTCACTGATGAACAACCTGAACACTAACTGAACACACCTGAACACTGACTGAACACTGACTGAACACTGACTGAACACACCTGAACACACCTGAACACTGACTGAACACTAACTGAACACTGACTGAACACTGACTGAACACTAACTGAACACTAACTGAACACAACTAAACACTGACTGAACACACCTGAACACTAACTGAACACACCTGAACACTAACTGAACACACCTAAACACTAACTGAACGCACCTGAACACACCTGAACACTAACTGAACACACCTAAACACTAACTGAACACACCTGAACACTGACTGAACACTGACTGAACACAACTAAACACTGACTGAACACACCTGAACACTAACTGAACACTAACTGAACACTGACTGAACACACCTGAACACTAACTGAACACAACTAAACACTGACTGAACACACCTGAACACTAACTGAACACACAACTGAACACACCTGAACACTAACTGAACACACCTGAACACTGACTGAACACACCTAAACACACCTGAACACACCTGAACACTAACTGAACACACCTGAACACACCTAAACACTAACTGAACACACCTGAACACACCTGAACACACCTGAACACTAACTGAACACACCTGAACACTGACTGAACACACCTAAACACACCTAAACACTAACTGAACGCACCTGAACACTGACTGTACTCTGTGAAGATAATCTGGGGAAACTGCAGCACCTTGTTAGCTGGAAAGAAAGAATTTTGCTGACACGTGAATCTTTGTGCTGCAGCTAAAAACATCTGTGTCGCACGGCCTCCGCTGAAAACAGGTCACCAGTATTCAGCTGGACGGCTGGCGATGGTCAGCAGGACAGAAAACTGACGCTTCACCTCGACTGCTACGTATCAATGTTTCCATCATCATCCTCAGAATCACTCACACTGTGTTTCATTTTTAGTGTTGTTCCATCGACGGTTGGTCGTACCAGCAGGTCGAGCTGCTCTCCATCAGCCATTGAACTGCTTTAACGCCGCAGATCTTTAAACGGCGAATGAGAGAGAGATCGATGGAAAACAGATTACCTGCAGCAGCTCAGCAGAAACACCTGTCAGAGTCAGACCGAGCTGCTGATTAATGATCGTTTAAATGAAGTTTTATTGAAGATGGAGATGGATTTGAAAATACGAAGGTGAGCGGAGATATCGATGATCCAACAACCAGCAGGATTCAGTCTGACAGGTTTGATTCTCTTCTGACTCGCTCATGCGGCCCGAAGCGTTTAAAGATGTTCTCATGACTCGTCTCCTTCCTGATGCCTGATCGTCATGAGTTAGACGATACGACCGCTCGTACAGACGCGATGAAGCTGTCACCAACACGAACATTTGTCCATCACGTCTACAAACAGAAACAGGAAGGAAGTGATGAAATAGTGAAGCTTCAGGAAACTGCAGCTTCCCTTCACAGTCATGGAGGTTGTCGCTTGGTTGTTGCTTGTTTTAGCTTGTTGGACATTTAAACATGGGGACTTTTGGAGATTGACTGACTTCTGGATCAGTAAAGTTCAACACGGGCTGATTCCAGCTGACTCGTCATCTTTCCGTCCACATGTTGTTGAAGCCATGTCTGTGGCATGTTCACACTCTCAGCTGAACCTTTGATATCGTACCTCGGGCACTGAAGCGTAGATCACGGCTACATTATCGCCGATAAGCGCAGGACAGAAAATGAATCCGCTGCTGGAAGAGAAATGAGAGGCCAGGAGAAAGATCTCCTATCTTCCCTCTCCTCAGCTGGAGCGCACCCTGCAAGGAAAGAAGTCTATTTATTCTAAAAGTAACACAATGATCTATTGAGGAAGTCAATTTGAACTCAATTAAAGCTCCTCTCCCTGTCCGTCATGCCTTTGTTGCTGTAATCGTCGGCTCGGCTTCTCAGACTCGACTTCTTTGAACATGAATCAAACCTTCAGCAGAGCGAGGGGGAACATTTGAATTCAGCCACACAAGAGGAAGAGAAACCATGACGGAGAGGCAGGTAGGAGTGTGTTAGAGTGCCTGCAGCGACTGATGCCAAACACACACACACACACACATAACAGGGGAACACACACACACACACACACACACACACACGTTTGCAGGGGAAAGCGAGACTATGCAAATCGTCGAGCTAATGAATTTCTGAATTCCAGGCTTGGCTCCTGTGATGGTAATGAGCTTATTTTGGCACGAGCTCATAGAGGAGACAGGAAATGAACAAATCAGACGTACACACACACACACACACACACACACACACACACACACACACACACACAGTGATTGAAGCCAAAACACAATCTCCTGCTGACAGTCACTCCTCCTCGATCGTCCTCTCCCTCGTCGTTTGTCGTCTTCTCTTCGTCGTGTACCTGTCAGCACGTCTACGCAACAAGCACGACGAAAGCTAACAGCAGTCACCGCGGAGACACGACCACCAGAGCTGATGATGATCAGGATCCTGCCTCCATCACGGAGGATTTACACTGTCACGGAGACTACGTCCAGGTTTAAGACAGTCTGCGGGGACGTCACGGAGACTACGTCCAGGTTTTAGACAGTCTGCGGGGACGTGACAGAGACTACGTCCAGGATTCACTCTGACTGGTTCTGTACCTCCATAATGACACACTGGTTGAAGCACACACACACACACAGCATGTATTGAGGTCTTGAGGTGTGTGTGTGTGTGTGTGTGTGTGTGTGTGTGTGTGTGTGTGTGTGTGCTGAAGGATAGCAGACTTCCTGGACGTGAATCACAGTACCTTTTGGTCGTATAACTCTGCACATGCTCAGTGTTGTCAGAGCTCTCGTGGGCGACACAAGGTGAAACGTAGACGTGCTTCTGTTTCAGGAGGTGGAGGTCGACCATTGTTTGCTCCAACCGCTGAACAGTTCTGAAGTCTTTCTGTCCTTGATGTCTTTGTGGAGCTCCATGTGAGAGGAAAAGACAGGAGAGGCTTTATTTCAGGTGTTGATGCCTCGTCCTGATTCAGACACTGTGAATTAAAGATAATGTGCTCTGACTTGATGAAGAGTCTGAAGGTTCAGAGACAATCCAACAGATTCAAACTTGAATTCTCAGATTGGACTCAGGGTCTTCATGGGTGACGGGACAGCGAAGCGCCAGGTGGCGTCGATTGAGGTCGATGACGTCACAGAGACTACGTCCAGGTTTTAGACAGTCTGCGGGGACGTCACGGAGACTACGTCCAGGATTTAGACAGCTGCAGAGCTTAATACAGCCTCCGTCTGTCTGTCCCTACCTCCTCGTTCACCTCCTCTCCTGCCTTCAAAGGCTCGCCGTGCTTCCTGTGGCTCAGAGTTGTCGTTGAAGATAATTAAAGAGAAGGTGACGTGTCGCTGCTGTCACACTGTGGATATGTCTGCCAGCTTGCTAACATTACTGTCTCTGAGACGTCCCCACAGACTGTCTAAAACCTGGACGTAGTCTCCGTGACGTCCCTGCAGACTGTCTAAAACCTGGACGTAGTCTCTGTGACGTCCCCGCAGACTGTCTAAAACCTGGACGTAGTCTC
>NC_040018.1:27654366-27665470 GCF_000972845.2 Larimichthys crocea | reverse complement strand
TCGCCTCCCTCCTCTATCCTCCCTCCTCCCGCCTCCTCCCCACCTTCCTCTCTGCCTCTCCTCCATCCTCCTCCCCCCGTCCTCCATTCTGCCTCCATCCTGCCATCCTCCTCCCCTCTCCCTCCTCGCACCCCGCCCATCCCTCCTCCTCCTCCCCCCTCGCTCCTTCCCTCGCTCCCCTCCTCGCCCTCCTCCTCCCCCCCTCCTACCCAGCCTCCATCGCCTCACTCCTCACACTCCTCCTCCCCCTCACATCCCCCCGCCCTCCGCCCCTCCCCTCTCCTCCCCTCCCGTCCTCCCCCCTCTCCTACGCACCCACGCCTCCTCCCTCCGTCTCCTCCTCCCTCCCCCTTCCATCCTCCTCGCGCCCTATGAGGATGTTAATTGGCTGTAGGTTAACGCTGCTGGTGTTTGATCCACGCTTATCCTCATGGAGCCCGCTCGCTCATGAAAGAGATGAGAGGAACGCCTCTGTGGTGGTGGTTGTGTGTGTGGTTGTGTGTGTGTGTGTGTGTGTGTGTGTGTGTGTTTGGGGTGAGGTGCAGTGGGAATTGTGGGGGCTTCAGCGGATTGTTTTTTTTTTTGAAGTAATTCAAATTGTTGCATGCAGCGGAGCAGAGGAACTGCAGCGTAAAAACACGCAAATGCACTTCATCTGAAGCCAATGCCTTCGGTTAATAAAAAAAACCTATTACCAGACGTCGTCTTGCCTTCTCTTTTATTAGATTCTCACGAGACCGGCAGCGAGGAGGAAGTGAGAGGAGCGTGAACAATACTGAAAGACTCTCTGGGGACCTGACCGCCGCGCTACTGGGAGGAGAGGGGAGGAGGGAGGAGGATGGAGGAGGAGGGAGGACGAGGGAGGAGGAGGACGAGGGAGGACAGATAAAGAGGAGTGTGTGAGAATAAGTGTAATGAGAAGAGATTGGAGATGAAGAATTCAGAGCACTGCTGAGTGAAATGGGTTCTGGGAGACGGGGATTGTTCAGGTAATGTGTTTTAATAAGATACGATTGGCTGGAGCCTCCAGTGTGTACACAGGTGTGTGTGTGTGTGTGTGTGTGTGTGTGTGTGTGTGTGTGTGTAGTCATCACATCGATCGATTGAATAAAAACAGATATATTGTAATCTCACTGCTCCAGCTCGTGTCTGTGGCTGTGAACACAAACTGCAGTTCCTCTAACGTCCACCTGAGGCTGGCTCCAGAAGTGAGTCAGTCTCCATAAGTCCCCATGTCCAAATGTCCAACTTCACAGCAGAAATAAACATGTTTACAGCCTGGTACAAAAAACAGTTTTGGTCTCTGTAGCTAATTTCCCCGTTCATGACAACTGTACTGAGGGTGAATTTATATACAACTCACCTGTTCACATTATATTAAGGCTTAAAGTTATGCAGGATTAAGAGCGGGGACGCTTTGACTGACAGGTGGGCGTGGTCACAGGTATTGTTCAGCCTGATGATCCAGTCTTCGTCCATCTTTAGCTGAGCTGACTCTGACTGAACTGAAGTAAAGTTGCGGCGACGCCCCGTGAGCTATAATGTGACTGTGAGCAGAGAAGCTGTGATTGGAGGCGTGAACATCAACGTGAACAAATACAGGACAGCACATGAGAGCGAGGAGACACCTCCAGACACAGAGCCACAGACCTGGGAGTCCTCGTTAGCTCCACGTCTGTCTGAGGAGTTACGGAGCCGTTAGTGTGCTGTGACTTCACTGTGTGTAGCCCCGCCCCCAACCGACAGGTAAACGCTGATGTAGCACAGCACCATCCAGGTAATACTACACTGAGGACACGCTCAGTCACTGCTCCACTGTTACACCTGTGAGACAATAAATGTTCATCATGAGCGTCTCAGAGACTACGTCCAGGTTTTAGACAGTCTGCGGGGACGTCTCGGAGACTACGTCCAGGTTTTAGACAGTCTGTGGGGACGTCACGGAGGCTACGTCCAGGTTTTAGACGGTCTGTGGGGACGTCACGGAGACTATGTCCAGGTTTTAGACGGTCTGTGGGGACGTCACAGAGACTATGTCCAGGTTTTAGACAGTCTGTGGGGACGTCATGGAGACTATGTCCAGGTTTTAGACAGTCTGTGGGGATGTCACGGAGACTATGTCCAGGTTTTAGACAGTCTGCGGGGACGTCTCAGAGACTACGTCCAGGTTTTAGACAGTCTGCGGGGACGTCACGGAGACTGTACTGTATACAGTATGTATTATATATATATATATAAACAGCTGGTTGTGGTCATGATCTGGTTCAGCTTTGTCCTTCAGACAGCTTCTGATGGGTTTTTCCAGGACCTCCAGGACTTCCAGGACCTCCAGGATCAGTCTCCGGCTCGTCCCTGTTGACCCTGTTACTCCACCATGATCCAGAGGAAATACCTCGACCCAGTTTTCATCGCCACTTTTAGAGTTGAAGCTGCAACAAACTCGTCATTAGAGCCGGAGACCAAATCTCTGGAAACTAATTAAGCACCTCAGAGCAAAATGCTAAATTAATCTGCACTTAACGACGTGTCAAAGACAAACACACACACAGGGACGATGGACTAGAATACTCCTGCGATCCAAAAAGAGGACAAACACAAACACTCGATGTCGACCTGATGATGGCGCCACATGAAAGGTCCGATGCTCATCCAGTCAGAGCTAACAGGGCTGACAGAGAGCGACAGACAGCGTTCACAGACGGTTCATCATCAGAGGAACGGTCCACCTTTCTGTCTTCTTGCCGTCCTCACACGTCGTGGTGTCGTAGTTTCTGTTGGGGTTAGCTCGGACAGCTCGTCTTCAGCCTCCGGGACATGAACATCCTGTTTGTCTCATTAAGTCCTCCACAGATGGAGGAAGTATGTAGCAGCTGCAGCTTCATTGTTCTCTGCTCTGAGGTGACCCGAGCTCAGCTCGTACTTCTCAGATTGATCAGTCCGACAATGACCCGGCCCGGGGGGCTGTTGTCGATAATCGCACAGCTTTTACCTTCCTCTGATCCGTCTCTCGCCTCTCCACTTATTCCTGACAGTTGGACAGGTCTGTAAGATGCCACAGCAGCATTTCACACAGTGATACCCATTTACAGCGACGAGTGCTCGTAATGACTTCAAATTGTCCATAATGGCTCATAATCATCCTGTCTGTCTGTCTGTCTGTCTGTCTGTCTGTCTGTCTGTCTGTCTGTCTGTCTGCAGGCGTTGAACTCACTTCTTCTTTTTCTGCTCGTGTTCAACAAGAATCGAAAAACTGAACAAGAACCGAAAGAACAGAGATCAATTAAAGAGACGGAAGGACAAGACTGCACCACGCCGACCGAATCAAAAAATATACAGACTGGACGTCCTACAGACTGTCTAAAACCTGGACGTAGTCTCTGAGATGTCCTTGCAGACTGTCTAAAACCTGGACGTAGTCTCTGAGACGTCCTTGCAGACTGTCTAAAACCTGGACGTAGTCTCCGTGACGTCCCCGCAGACTGTCTAAAACCTGGACGTAGTCTCCGCGACGTCCACGCAGACTGTCTAAAACCTGGATGTAGTCTCCGTGTCGTCCCCATGGGTTTCTAGTCTCTTTTTAGGTCAAACCAATCTTTACTGTAACGATGACGTCTTCATATTCATGATAAATATAATAAGTGCGTCAAACAGGAAGTTGTTTGTCTCTTCTAATCCAAACTAAAACGCAGCGATCACATGGAGCCATCTGGGGACAAATTCAAACTTTATGCTCTTTCTCTGGAAGCCGGTCTCATTAACAGTAAATATTATGTTTGCACTGTAGAGACTCAGCAGATGTAGGCCGACAGACAAATCCCCGGGGCTTCACTCTGCACACACACACACACACACATAAATCATTTATCTTCTGAACTCAGAGATGAATTACAGCTCGCCACGAGTTTGAAACTCTTGACAAAGTCAAGTCAACGAATTAATTCAGAGCCAACAATAGATCGGTTCAACATCTGAATAATAACTTTGATAACTGGGACGATGTTTCAGGACACGTGAGCAGAAAAACGTAGAAATTCCCTTTTTACCGTGTGGAGATTTTCCTGAGCGTCAGACTGTTCATCTGTTGATGTTTGTGTTTAAACCACTAACAAACCTGAATCAGAGCTGAATGCTTCCCAACATTACTGCTAACTAATCACTGAGTGGATGTTTCACACGCTATGCATGACACTAACTTACGTATCGCCCAGCTCCGGTTCTGGCACGACACCGGCACCGCTCCCCGTTACCTGTTAACCTCCTCTTCTTCTTCACCTCTGCCCCGGTGCTCTGAGCTCACAGTCCGGCTAACAAACTGAGCTAACAGCAACTAACAGCACTCAATGCAGCTAAAATCTGCTGTGATCAGTGACGAACACATGAATGCACCAATAATATACTAATCTGTATAGAGAGTGTGATTGGTAATACTTGTATAAGTATTTCTGTACTGTCTTACTGCAGTAAAGTATCCGAGTACTGCTTCCTTCCCTGCTGCAGAAACTGGACATGTACTCGGAGTTGTTGGTGGAAAGCTGCTCTGAAAGTTTCACTGTGAGACGCAGTGAGGAGCTTCAAGGTGAAGCTGAAGGTTCAAATTTGATCCCATTTTCAGATACACGGGTCCATCTTCCCGCATCCGCGATGACTGCATATCTACTTATTTCTGTCTTTATGTCGGAGCCAGGTGAGCCGCCGCTCTTCTTCTGCCGGGACGGTTCAAGCTGGAAGGAGGAAGTTTTAAATTTGGTCGACTTTCCTGTCTCCTACCTCCAGGCAGCCCGGTGTCTGATTTGACTGGGCTATTCCTGGCTTCAAGGACACAGCCTGTGTGTGTGTGTGTGTGTGTGTGTGTGTGTGTGTGTGTGTGTGTGTGTGTGTGTGTGTGTGTGTGTGTGGTGCGTGTTTTGTGTGGAGCTGGACGTCGTCACATTTAAAGCAACATCTCGTATAAACCACTGTTTGTTGTGTAATCCCACTGTGTAACTATGTTCAGCTGTACTCGAGTATTTGTCCTGATTACATTACTTCTGATCAAACAGCCAATCATCATCCAGGTCCCCAGCAGCAGCTGATGTCACTGCCTAGTCCAGCAGCAGTCAGCCCAGCTCGGCGTCTGTCTTTCAGCCTTTTATTTCACCAAGCTCTCACCAAGGCACGTTCCCCTCTGCGCCCCCCGGGCCTGTAACCCTCTTCTTCTTGCCGGTGGTCCAAACGCCTGTGGTACAGTGTGAACACTAACACTGGCCAAAGTTTGCACGAGTTGCTGAGTTTGGCTTCCGCTGGTCATAAAACTCAGTCCGATGGCTCTTGGGCTGATGTTAAAGGTCTCTGCACACTTCATGTGTTTCAATGAGCCGCTCTCTCTTTTAGTTTTTGGTCTTTCTTCTGTTTTTATTCCCACATTCATGCGTCAAGGCTCGAGGCTGCAGGCGTCCACGCCGGAGACCTGCAGATAAACTCGGTTCACCTCTGATAATAGACCCTGCAGGCAACTGTTCAGTTCCATGTAGCAGTCGACATCCTCACTTCAAACGTCTGACTCCTCTTCCTCCCCTCCACCTTATTTACCTCTGAGCACCACAAAAGAAGCAGCGCCTCCGTCATTAACTTGCCAGTCTGCCGGGTGTTAATTGCCGTTACTTTGAACAAAGCCGTACAGTTAAATGATCAGGTGTGTGTGTTTGGAGGCGGCGCTCCCTCCAAAGGTGGAAGCGGTTGTCACAACACGGGAGAGCTGCTGTTCAATGAGAGGGACGATAACGGCAACGTTCACGGAGCTTTACAGGCGAGGTGGAAGTTACACAGCAACTCAGACGCCATCAGGGCGAGCTGCATGTCGGGAAACGTCAGCGACTGATGCTCCAAATATCTCAGATTCAAATGAAAGTTTTTAAAATGAAAACAACAGAGCTGTTCCTGTCGGGGGCGAGAGGGCTCAAATAAAAGAAAGATGGCTGCTCATATCAGCTGTCGTCAGTCATTTTCTTCGTATTAGCATCTTTGCACCCCTGAGATCGACGGGTCCAGGGCCGGTAACCATCCCACAATGTCCTCGATGTTCTGGAGTTTCCTCTCCTGAGGTTAACAAGGTCCCGTGTGGGCCTTGAGGTCCCGTGTGGGCCTTGAGGTCCCGTGTGGGCCTTGAGGTCCTCAGCAGTATTAGTTGTTTGGCTTTGGTTGGGAACAGTAGGTGCCAGTCTATCTCAACACTGTGGTGTCCAGGGTCACAGAGACCTGTTGCTGCCTTCATAGACATAATAGATAGCTTGTTGTTGACGGTCCAATCTGCGTAAACAGACATCTGTGTCTCCAGACTAGAACATGCTGACAATAACACCTCCATGGGTAAAGACATTCTCTGTGACTCATTCTGGGCGTGTAGTATTTGTGCTGTTATCTTGGGGTTTAAAGTCGATCCACCAGGATGAGTTGGGCAGAATGTGAGACCGACTCAGGCACTTCTGATGAACTTTGAGAGTGTCTCTAATTCTCCTTGAACAAGCGTCAATAAATAATACAGCATCAGACATCAGAGGCTCCTGAACACTTTCTTCACTAACAGAGCTTTCTACTTTTGGAGACTATAGAAATTCCAAGGAACTACAAAGAACCATGAAGAACAATGAGGAGCCATGATGAACCACAAAAAACCTTGAGGAACCACAAAGAACCATGAAGAACCATGAGGAACCCTGAGTTCTGAGAATGCAGGGTTCTTGTGGGTTGGTATGATGGTGTCTGACCATGAAGAGCTTTGCATTGTTAAATTCTGGATTTTACACTGAGTCAGTGCAGAGAAGCTAACATGGAGGCATGCAGGTAACTGGTGCAGGTGGTTTGGGTAAAGTTGCGTTAATGTTAGGGAGACGTTTGGTAGCAGAAGAAGGTCAAGATATTTAATATCTGCTGTCCCTCCATCCATTTTCTTCTGGGTATCGGGTCGCAGTGGCAGCAAGTTTAGCAGGACGTTCCAGTTGTCCTGGAGGATCTCGAGGCGTTCCCAGGCCAAATGGGTTGTGTAGTCCCTCCAGCAGGTTCCGGGTCTGCCCCGGGGTCTCCTCCTCGATCTCATTCTTTCAGTCACTACCCAAAGCTCATGACCAGAGGTGAGAACATAGATGGACTGGAGGATCGAGAGCTTTGCCTTCAGACTCGGCTTCCTCTGAACCACAACGCTGCAGAAGGTCAAGGTCCAATAAAGCCAACAGAACCAGTTCGATCTGATCTAATTTTTAGTCCAGCTGTTTGTCTTCTCAACCTTAAATTAGTCACTTTAAAGTTTAATGAGTTCAGTTTTAAGGTTTGATTGGACGACATCCATCAATGAACCTTATTCTGAAAGTCTGAATGAATTAGTAGAAATGCTGATTGAAAAGTGAAGCTCCAGGATTCTTCTTAAATCTTCACTAATCTCACAGTTTGTGTCTTCTGTTAATAAATGTAAGCGTCGAGCTCTGAGGAGTTTCTGCTGGAACCCTTCAGGAAGATGGATTTTGTACATTTGAATCATTTTTAGTTGGCACCGCGGTCAGATGTGTTTACAGGAGCTGCTTCCAGCTCAGCATAAAGACCTAAAACAAGGCAGGATGTCAGCTCTGAAAAACAAACAGGAAGCAGAGATCACTCTGACAGATCTGGGTGACACTGAGTCACACGAACATTCAGAGAAACTTCCTGTTTGAAGTCCAACTTTTTGTTGTTGAGTTGAGACGGTTTGATGTCGTTCAGAGACGTTTCCCAACATTCAAGTTTAAGGTCTTCAAGACGGATTGTGTTGATTTCAGTCCAATGAGACAAAAAGTTCAGATGATCAAACGTCTTCAACATGAGCAGGATGAAGAGTTTTACCAGTCTGGACGTCACGGAGACTACGTCCAGGTTTTAGACAGTCTGCGGGGACGTCATGGAGACTACGTCCAGGTTTTAGACAGTCTGTGGGGATGTCATGGAGACTACGTCCAGGTTTTAGACAGTGTGGAGGTCTCGGAGACTAGGCCAAGTTTTTAGACAGTCTGCGGGGACGTCTCAGAGACTACGTCCAGGTTTTAGACAGTCTGCGGGGACGTCACAGAGACTACGTCCAGGTTTTAGACAGTCTGCGGGGACGTCACAGAGACTACGTCCAGGTTTTAGACAGTCTGCGGGGACGTCACAGAGACTACGTCCAGGTTTTAGACAGTCTGCGGGGACGTCACAGAGACTACGTCCAGGTTTTAGACAGTCTGCGGGGACGTCACAGAGACAACGTCCAGGTTTTAGACAGTCTGTGGGGACGTCACAGAGACTACGTCCAGGTTTTAGACAGTCTGCGGGGACGTCACGGAGACTACGTCCAGGTTTTAGACAGTCTGTGGGGACGTCACAGAGACTACGTCCAGATTTTGGACAGCCTGTGACATCACAGAGACTACGTCCAGGTTTTAGACAGTTTGCGGGGACGTCACAGAGACTACGTCCAGGTTTTAGACAGTCTGTGACATCACAGAGACTACGTCCAGGTTTTGGACAGTCTGTGACATCACAGAGACTACGTCCAGGTTTTGGACAGTCTGTGACATCACGTGGACTCTCTGAGCTCGTTATCGTCTTGCCGTTCTTCGTGGAGCTGACTCAGAGTTCAGAGTTTAGTTTTCAGCTGTCATGTTCATTTTTATCAGACGTGTCACCTGTCGACCCTCGTTAGCGGAGCTCTGTAATTAGCCCATAGATCTGCTTTGACAGACAAATTAGCGCATTGTGTGTGTTGACACACTCGTGTTGTGTTTGTGTTGACAGAGTAGCGTCCATGCTGTCGCCGTGGCTCCCAGCATGCTCTCTGCTTCGCCTCGTGCTCCCAGCATGCTCTCTGCTTCGCCTCGTGTCGGCGTCTTTCTGCACACCTCTGTCTCTGACAGCGCCGCCGCTCGCTCGCCCTCCCTCCACGTCTCACATTCACATTCGATGAAGCTCCTCTTCATCAGCACCGCGATCAATAAAACCAGCCCGTCCTGACAAATTCATTTGTTGGTAAATGGTCTGCAGCCCGGGGGCTCAAACTCTCCAACGAGCAGATCATCGCTCTCCTGGCGGGCTTCAGCCGAGGATCCTCCGGGATCGGATCTCTCTCCGGAGTTTGTGACGTTCAAAGTTCAGGATAAATATTCAATACTCGATGAGGCTCATTACCAGTTAAACGCTGCTCCTGCCTCCCGACAGCAGATGATGATTAAACGTCCGCTCGTTGACTTGACGTGGCGATCAATCATCAGACGAGATGCATGTGAAGAACGAGTGATCCAGACGTGTGGTGTGGAAACAATGAGCTCCATGGAGGTGCAGCCCATGCACGGTTTCCACCTAACTTCATTTACATCATATCGATTCTTTATGAAGCTGTCAAAAGGAAACACCACGTCATTTATGACTTTAGATTGCTGCTGTCAGATTGTGTGAATTCATTATTTATTATTAGTCTGAATGACGCTACGATACTTTTGTCAGTGCTGATACAAAGTGGGGACGTTTGTCTCCAAAGTTTTCCTCTGTTGCTGCCTTTGCAGCCCGTACCGCAGATATCTTCACATCTGACTTTGTTCTGACAAAAGCGTTTTGGTGCGATGGTCTGCGAGGTGAAATCATGGAGTCTGGTGGCGAGTTTCTGGTTAAACACAAGCTCAATCCCTGACGGGATCCTTTGCTTAGAGTTGTTGGACGTACTTGCAGAACTTTGTCCACAAGGATTAGCTTTATTTCTGAAAGACTGAAAAGACTGAAAAGACTGAAAAGACTGAAAAGACTGAAAAGACTGGCAAAGGTGGAGTCTTATTTTGTTTCTGTTGATTTTAAATGATGTTCCGGTGGTCTAAGAAATTTTGTCAATGGAGTCTGGTGCCAAGTGATAGAGATGTGTCGGATCCTCTTTCCATAATGTTGTCAGACATTGTTAAAAATTTTAAATGGACGTACTTTGACAGCAGCATTTGTCCACAGGGACTAGCTTGGTTTCTGAAAGACTGAAAAGACTGAAAAGACTGAAAAGACTGGCAAAGGTGGAGTCTTATTTTGTTTCTGCCGACTTGAGTTGAAATTTTGTCAGTGGAGTCTGGTGGCGAGTTTCTGGCAGCATCTGTCCAGGATTAGCTTTGTTGCCACCATCGTAGCTCGACTTTGTTTCGATGAAACCAGAGTCAGGGATTGTTGGTGTTTTTCTTTGCTTCTGTTTTACTAAATTACTGGTTTTACCAGTGGAGTCTGTCGACATGGACATATCTGTTGAGATGAGCTGGAACTGTCCTCGGCGTTCACACGACACATCAGTGTTAATCCTGTTTTACAGTGGAGCCTGAAACATGACTTCTCTTTTAGACACAGCTGCTGTGAGATGATAAAATGAACTACGCTATTATTTCTATAAATATATGTCAGGCAAAGTGCTAACCACACTAAAAACCATATAAGCGCAGGAAGTTTCAACTTTTCACATGACTCACTGACCCTCAGGTGGTCATTACTGTCGGCTGTGTGCAGACGATCTTTTTCTTTCAGTTCAGGTCTGAAAGGTAGAATTGAACCTGAAGACCTGAAGCACGAAATTTAGATCCAAAAGAGGAAAAAAGGCCACCAGCGTTTCATCTGGACGCGACCTGCGATAATCTTTAGAACACGTTTGAAAAGGTGGAAGAAGAATTTGCATCCTTCAAACTGTATCTAACTTTCCTCTGATAAACCTTTTCCCTCTGATGTCCTCCGGCTGCTCCGCCCCAACAACCATCCGCAACATGTGACCTGAACGACTCACAGGTGTCCCTAACGTCTTACAGGTGTCCTAACGACTTACAGGTGTCCTTAACGACTCACAGGTGTCCTTAACGTCTTACAGGTGTCCCTAACGTCTTACAGGTGTCCCTAACGACTCACAGGTGTCCCTGATGACTCACAGGTGTCCCTAACGACTCACAGGTGTCCCTAACGTCTCACAGGTGTCCCTAACGACTCACAGGTGTCCCTGACGACTCACAGGTGTCCCTAACGACTCACAGGTGTCCCTAACGTCTCACAGGTGTCCCTAACGACTCACAGGTGTCCCTGACGACTCACAGGTGTCCTTAACGACTCACAGGTGTCC
>NC_040018.1:27632049-27652049 GCF_000972845.2 Larimichthys crocea | reverse complement strand
GAACTGTGGAGAGGAAGAAGGAAGCAAGGAGAGGAGAGATGGGAGGATAAAGAGTGTCAGGTGTCCGTCATCAGCCTCCATCCTCCGATCAGAGAGCCCGATAAAGAACAACGGATGCAGCGCTCGTGCTGTGAACCCTCGACACCCCAGAACCACAAATATTATTCATCATCACGTTGATTTCTAGGGTTTTATTTTCTGGCCTCGAGGGGGAAAAATAAAATAAAATAATAATAAAGATATTAATAATAATAGCAGCACTAAAGTTTAGCTGCTCAGCCAGCATGGACTCTTCACGCTGCAACGTACAATCAGTGTTTGACTGCGTCACAGAGCCGTGATGTCACAGAGCCGTGACATCACAGAGCTGTGATGTCACAGAGCTGTGATGTCACACTGACTGTAGCTCTGCTGAATCTGGTATTCTAACTCATTTTAGCTTGGTCAGGTAACGTTACCTGTAACATCATAATAGTTCATCTGTAGTTGTAATGTAGTTCATCTTTGTTGCTCGACACGGAAACATGAATCCAGCCCTGAAATCTCAGTGACTGCGACCAGGGAAGGCGCTAACAGCACGTCCAGTTTTATTCAGCACTGTTTCATAGAGCGGCCCAGATGAACACGGTCACTCAGTCGTGCCTGTCAGGTGGACATTCAAAAACATTTTTATGCAAATGAAGTTCAAATAAAGGACACACATGCTGCGAATTTATACTTAGCTCTCACTGCTGTTCCACCAAGAGACTGAAGAGTTTCCTCTCTGCCTTTCTGGCACTAAAGCCTTAAAACACACTGCATGCGGAACGATCAGTTTCCATGTCAGTCAGTGTGTCAGCTCTCACAGTCTCCGTCCCCGCTGCGTCACGGCTCCGCAACACACACAGAGCTTCTATTGGACGCCGGAGCACGGAGCATAAATTCAGCACAGAGCAGACCGTGCGGGGAAGGAAATCAGCTACAAAATACAAAATAAAACCACGGTTTATTTTCAAAATAAAATACTCCGTGTTCACCGCGGATCGAGTTTCATTACAAGAACACGTCATAATGGGCGGGGCCGACCTGAAGTCAACAGGTGAGGGGTTTTCAGGTGTAATCATTGATGACACCTCACATCCTTTTTATAAGGACACCAGAAAAAAGATGCGGCGTGGAATGTCATCGCAGGAGTCAGAGAGACTACAGCCGGAAATATCGCGTGATTATGTGTGAATAAGATCTCGTGACGCTCGGTGGCCGGCGGAGACGCACCTGAGCGCATCACAAACAGATTATGAGTGAGTTGGCGGACGGCGGAGTACGCAGCCGTTCTGCAGCCGATCCGCATGCTGTGTGTTTCAGGGGTCACACTGTGCGTTCCTCTTCTCTGATTCAGCTTGTTCACCTGGAGTCAGTGCTCCAGCTGACACACCTGTGAATGCCAGTTCCCATGTGGAAGTACCAAAAACTGCAGTTCCTCAAACGTCCACTCCAGAAGTGAGTCAGTCCCCGTAAGTCCCCATGTTAAAAAAACAGGTGGAGGTGGGTGCCGTTACAGGTGACTTGTTTGAGCAACCGGGCGTCATTCAGTCCGCCGATGATCTGCATCTTCAGCGCTCTCTGCTTCTGGGGGCGTCGAGTCCTCAGGCAGAAACTTTAAACGTTCAAACTCGGTTTAAAAATCTTTGAGTCTTGGTGCATTTCTGTGTTTCCATGTGAAGCGAGAGGTGATGGCGTCTGTGCTTCAGTTCCCTGTGTTACAGCCCACGTCCTGTCAGCGCTGATGTTCCCTGTAGGCTGAAAACACACGTCAGCACGTTTACACCTCCGTACCACCTGTGCTGCCTTAGGGGTCGAAGGTCACGGACCTTTGGTTTTGGGCCTCTGAGCCTTTTCGAGGACGCCCCGATCACGATACTATCGCCTGTTACCAAAGAACCTGTTCACCTGTGGAAGCCTCCAAATAACAATCAGCATTCTTACTTAATTCTTTAACATGCACTGCTGATGGCAAGTGTTAGAGTTCAAGTTGATTTAATCACAAATGGTGACTGGTGGAGGGAAGGAGAACCCTCAGCGGTGTTGGATGGCACCATGTGTCCTCGTCTCCACCCTCCACAGACCAACAGAAGGAGCTGGCCCTGATAACAACAACAGTACAGGCAGAAGTGCTCCTTCCAAACTGGGAGGAAATGCCAGAAGACATGAAGCAGATTTGAGTGCAACACGTTCCTTTCCACCATAACTTAGCTCCACAGAAAGTCTCTTCTTTGGCAAATAAGGCTTAACAACTTTGGAGACACACCCGGGGAAAGTCGCCTTTCCAACATCCCACGAGCGGATCTACGATGAAAACTAAATTGTGCCGTGGAGGCCTGAATATCAGAGAGGCAGCACATTTATCCTCCTGCATCAGCAGGAAAGATCTGGATGTACAAAGTGAAAGATCAGCTCCTCTGTCGGGCGCTCAGGGCCTGGAGCGATCCCCTCGAGGAAGCAGCTCCTCTGGAGCATTTTGCAACGTGACATAATTTCCTCTGCTGTTGATTTTTATTGGTTTCACTGATTAAAACAAACTGAATGTGTGTGAGTGATGTGTGAACAAATTTATGCAAGTTTATCTGCAATTTATGAGTGAAAATCATTTGTGAAATGTGACGCTGCCAGAAATGTACTAACAAATCCCTCTTGTGAAACAGACATCTGGTCTGGTTTCCAGGCTTAAACAAGACGCAGATTAACACTCACATAGTAAGACGGGAGGTTTTGAATTGACAATGATGTACACACACACCGAGCCGGCCATACATCAATCCATTTCTGGCTGCTGGATCTGGGTCCAGGTCACCCAGACGTTCTCCAGCTCCTCACTGGGAATTGAGAGATGTTTCCAGGCCTGACGGGATACGTCATCTATTATGTCGCCTCTCTCCAAAAAGAATTTTTTCTTGTGGGACTAAAGGATCCAAACTGGGACCTCCACCGTGTCCTCAAGGCGTCCTGATCACAGACTGTGAAAGACACTGGAACCTAAACTTTTTTAGGTCCATCCAAGCCGAACTGGTCCCAGGCCAGGACAGATTAAGAGAGGTTCAATGCAACTCTGAAAGCTATGTTGCCTGGATTACGTTGCCAGTATGCTTCACCAGTAACTGCATGTCGGACAATGTTGGTTTTGCCACCAACAGCAATGAACAGTTTGGCCTTCACAAGTGCTCCAACAACCCGTCACAAGAAGGAAACATCTGGAAACATCAGGGTCGCTGTGCCTTACCGTGCTGGAGCTGGCTCATCCTATAAGTGTTCTGTTCCATCATCAACAAGTCCTCCCACTCTCTGACCCGTACAGGAAAAACACACTCTGCACGACTAACATCTGCACAGTGCCAGAGAAAAACAGCAGAATCAGCAAGACTGGAAAAAAGACGCATACCGAGCTAATTCAGAAGACGAGGTCGAGGGAGACAAGTCCAGGCAGGACAGAATGAAAGGACGAGGCGGCGGGCGGAGGTAGGAAACGAGATGTTGAACAACAGAGGAGAAGATTCAAAAGGTGCGTAAAAGGGTGATGGAGGGGGGGGAGATGGGGGGGGGAGGTCAGCATTAGTCATTCCGTCACTGTTAATTGGACGGCAATTACACGGCGTTTGGCCTTCGTGGCACTCCTTTAGATAGACCGTCCATCAAAGCGCTCGGACGGGCTGGTCGGTGTGTAGAAGACAAGACAAGCTGAATAAAAAGTGCTGAGCGCTGAGCGGAGCAGATGTTACGGACCGCGTGAGAACCGGTTCTCTTCTTCTTCTGTGCCGTGTGATCTTCAGTCTCCACTTTACTCACTGCTGACTTCATCATCTGTCACCTCCTCTGTATTCTCCACATCTCTTCCCTCCGTGGCCGCTGACCGTGGCGCCTGAATAGAGAGCGGTGGAGGTGAGGATGTCAGCTCTGATCCCCGCCCGTCACATCAGCCTGTGATCTTATCGCAAAGCGAGGCGGGAAGAGCGGCCATCTTCGTTAGCATTCAGCCTGTGATCCCCCGGAGCCCAGCGAGCCTCGGAGGGGAATGAGATGTCAGTGTGTGTGTGTGTGTGAGTGTGTGTGTGTGTGTGTGTGTGTGTGTGTGTGTGAGTGTGTGAGTGCAGCAACACCTGCCAGCATCAATCACAAGACTCCAGCCCTGAAACACAGTGGAAACACACAACATTTGTGTGCTGACACACACATGAAGACGACCGTGCAAGCATCGAAGCTTTCCGCGAGTCGCTGCCCGTCCACAAACACGTGCAGTCACGTACTTGTTGCACGCCGTCTGTCCGGCACACTGTCTTTCAGCTCTCACAGTTTTGACAGCATGTGTCCTCTCTTTATGTTTTATTCACAGTTTGGTCACCTTGAAAGAGACAAAACAAACAAACACTTTAGGCAGCCAGAGCGAGGAGGAGTGGACGCTTTGCAGTAACCACAGGCTTTACGCCGAGCTGACTGACACCACCAGCTCCTGTCTGAATGTAGATGGGAGCCGCGGCGGAAAGAGGTGGAGGTCAGAAAACCCGTGATTGTTACTGGTGTGAATCATAGACTGTATGTAAAGATGGACGACTTCCTACTGCTGGACGGAAAAGACAAACTATCAGACCACACGTCTCAGAGACTAGTCAGGTTTTAGACAGTCTGCGGGGACATCTCAGAGACTCGTCCAGGTTTTTAGACAGTCTGCGGGGACGTCACAGCGACTACGTCCAGTTTTAGACAGTCCGCGGGACGTCTCAGAGCTACGTCCAGGTTTTAGACAGTCTGCGGGGACGTCACAGAGCTACGTCCAGGTTTTAGCAGTCTGCTGGGACGTCTCAGAGATACGTCCAGGTTTTAGACCCTTTAATATTTCAAACATGATTAAACTTGTTGGTGTCCTGCAGGTTGTGAAGTTCTGTTGTGACATCATTGTGAGTCTGACTGCATCATAATTAATTATAGAATTGATTTAATTAACTAAACGAGCTCTTTCTGCTCAGACTGTTACCGACTCCGTGAGCAGCTGTCTGATCGTGGTCACTGATTTCTGAAGCGCTTGAACTGCTGACCGTGCACGAAGGAACAAAGCACTTAGATGATATATGAGTCAGTGTATGAAGGCAGGACTCACCATCAACCGTGTGTGTGTGTGGTGTGTGTGTGTGTGTGTGTGTGTGTGTGTGTGTGTGTGTGTGTGTGTGTGTGTGTGACAGACAGGAGATAAAGTGATGGTGCAGTAAAACGATGACATTCGACCACGATTTCACATCAGGCGCTCAGACAACCTCCTCAATAGCTTTTGAAAGACACCAGAGTATCCACTTTAAAATGGCCGAGTTCACAAAACACAACACTGAACGTAAGCCTGTGTGTGTGTGTGTGTGTGTGTGTGTGTGTGTGTGTGTGTGTGTGTTGTGTTGAGAAAAACAAACCATCAGCAGAAACACATCCAGACAAATGTTTGAACTTGAGTCCTTTACCTCCTGCTGATCCACTCCTGACCTGTGATCAGGTGACCCACTCTGACCTGTGATCAGGTGATCCACTCTGACCTGTGATCAGGTGATCCAGTCTGACCTGTGATCAGCTGACCCACACTGACCTGTGATCAGCTGAACGGTGTCTCTGTCATTCGTACGTCTGTTCTCACACTATGTAACTTTGGGCTCCGGGTCGGGAGAAGTACGTAACACGTTTTCCATGACGGGGAGTGGAGCCGGTGTCTTGCCAGAACCAGGGCTCTCTGTCCTGGCCTGGTGTCTGGACTTTGTTTAGGTTCAGATTTGGTCATTTCCCGGTGTACGTGCTTCTGAACACGCTTCTACATGTGGACAGATGCTGCGTACTTCATTTGTTTGTCTTCTGTCTGTTTTTACCACCGGGGTGTTTTATTTTGAAAATCTACATGCTTCTGTGTGCTGTTTCTGTGTCTGGCTTCCTGTCAGCTCGATGTGCTCTGTGGAAATTGACGCAGGCTGCTCGCCCTCTGAACCGGACCGCGGCGGAACCGGTGCGGTTTGATACATTAACGGAACCCGTGTTGCTACGGTGACCGCAGCGCACAAGCAACGCTGCACAGCCGACCCAGTGACCTGCAGGGAAGGAAGCAGAGACGAACTGAAGAATGAAATCTGTTTCTCGTCTTTAATAACTTCAACAACCGAGCAGGCCGCTGCTAGAACATTAGAGGAAAATAGATTTGATGAAGAACGTTTAAATTTAGTCTGAGAAGGCCGGCAGGGTTTGTGACGGAAGATGAGAGAGAAATGTTCTTCAGCTGTTTGTCTGTCTCACCTGTGGTTCAGCTGCAGCCTCACACACACACACACACACACACACACACACACACACACACACACACACACACTCCAATGGGATGTGCTGAGATTAACGGGATTAAAAGTCACTGAGACAGGAGAGAGTTGTTCCCAAGGTAACGGCGCTCGCGGCTTCCCTCCACCTTGATGTACCGCTCTGAATCAACGCCGTGAACTCTCTGCTCACTTCCTTTTTTCTTTTGAAACGCCGCCTGTCACCACAACACTTCACTTTTACCCCCCCCCCCCCCCCCTGTTTTTGGTTTCCCCTCCCCCTGATTCCCCTGATCCTGATCCTGATCCTGATCCTGATCCTGGATCGCTGCTCAGACCCTCGACCTGCTGTTAGCTAATGTGAGCTCAGTTTGTTAGCTGAGCTGCCAGGACTGTTCAGGCGTTTTGGACCTCTGGGAAGAAGAAGAAGACGTTTACAGGGCCAGGGAGCAGAGCCGGTGTCGTGCCAGAACCGGAGCTCCTTTGAGGGAACTTGTCATAACGGAAGAACAAATGTTTTCTGAGCTCAGCTGGTTTTGGTCTGTTTTGAGAGCTTGTCCCTTTGGGCTGCCTCAGAGACTTTTCATCGTGTCTGATAGCATCAATAAAGCAGGAGAGGAAGAGGCAGACCTCTGCCCTGCAGCTGGACCGGAAGTTAGACGGCCTCATTACTCGACCATCAGAGGCTGTAACTCACTCAGAGAGACATCAGTGACTGGAGGCCCCTGAACTCCCCGTCCTCAAACCCCCTCCTCCTGATCCGCCTGAATCACCCACAGTCCTCTTCTCCTGTCGTTTGTCTCAGCAGACACTTACGTAACAACAAACCTAAAAGCAGTTGTGACTGGACCGGTGCCAGATCATCAGCCTCCTGAACCTGAACCTGGATCCACCTGTCCTGTCTTTTACCTGCCCTCCTTCCGTCTTTGTGCCATCACGTCACTGGGAGTTGGAGTCCATTAAGAGACAGCATCCACCTGATTATAAGTCAGTGTAGCATCAACAGGAGTTAACGGACGTTAGTTTATCAGAGGAAAGTTACATGATGGGACTTTGAGGTATTTTAGGTGAGTCTCCTGACAGTCGAGCATCGTTTCTGTCTCTGTTCTGTTTCCTGAAGCAGATGAAAACACAGTATGGTACACGTGACACTGTCTGCAATGAGGCACAGCTTGCTCTGTTTGCATGAATGTGAACAGTAAAAGCACATAGACAATAAGTCAGTGTGTGTTTGTTGCAGTGCATCATTACTCAGCCTCCTTTGGGGTTGCTACTGCACAACAAATTTGCTACAACATTTCCCTGATTACAGCCTCGAGGTTCAAGAGTGTGTGTGTGTGTGTGTGTGTGTGTGTGTGTGTGTGTGTGTGTGTAGGTAGAAGAAGAGGTAAAGGAGTTCTGACGTGTCTTTCAGCAAAATCATCAACAGTGTAACTCTGTCTGCCCCCGTGTGACTCCGGACTCCAGTGAGCATGCTCAGTGTGTATATGTGCGTGTGTGTTTTCTTCATGTATGTATGTGTCTGTGATGTGTGTGTGTGTGTGTGTGTGTTTTCAGCCCGCAGGACTTCCTGGTGGACTCTTTATCTCCTGTGTTCACACGTCAACAGACTGTCGCCTGCACGTCGTTTTAACGAGTATTCACAGCCCGTCTGAAGCTACGCTAACGAGGAAGCAAAAAAACAGACGATACACCCAGCTCACCAAACGATTCTGTTCCTGCATCCTGCATGAACAAATGAAGGAGGTGACGAAGACAAAATGAGCATCCAGCTACAAGAATATCACATAAAGAATGCCAAGTGGACAACAACAAAGTATTTCAGCTGAAAGGTCAGACAGCCTCACACACACACACCATGCTGTTCAGAGACGTGACCACAAACCTTTAACTTGATCACAAAGAACTAAAGCTCACTTGTTTCTCACCCTGACAAGTCAATCTACCTGTAATGGTGACGCAGTGGTAGTGTCCATCCATTCTCTTCAGCTTATCCGGGGTCAGGTTGCAGTGGCAGCAGGTTTAGCAGGATGCTCCATTTGTCCTTCTCTCCAGCAACACATTCCAGCTCCTCCTGGAGGATCCCGGCTGTTCCCAGGCTAGATGGGCTATGTAGTCCCTCCAGCAAGTTCTGGGTCTGCCCCGGGGTCTCCTCCCAGTTGGATGTACCTGGAACACCTCCATTTACTGATGTGAAGGAGCAGCAGCTCTACTCTGAGTTCCCTCCGGATGTCCGAGCTTCTGATTCTATCTCTAGGGCTGAGCCGGACCACCTGGAGGAGGAAGCTCATTTCGGCCGCATGTATCCGAGATCTCATTCTTTGAGTCACTACCCAAACCTCATGACCTTTAACTTGATCACAAGTCCACTTGTTTTTCACCCTGGCGAGTGAATCTACCTGTCGTGGTGATGTAGTGGAAGTGTTTGCTAACTCTCGGCAGGCTTAAACTTTAAAGTTTTGTTTGCATCTATATTTTTCACTATTATCTCGACTGCTCACTGTGTGAACACAGAAAACAGGAACAAACTCACGCAGGGACAGGCTGAATCGAAACCTCTCCAGCCTATCAGAGATCTGTTTCACAAATCACACAACTACACACGCACACACACACACACACACACACACACACACTGAGCCCTGGGATCTGATGAGAGCAGATCTCAGTTCAACACTATATTACTTTCCTGTCCTCAGGCCCACTTCCAATCAGACCCAGCTGCTGATAAACTGGCTCCGATATCAACCCCTCGATCCCGAAAACACACAGCCGAGGCCTTGCTCGAGGCAGATACACACTCACACACACAAACACAGGCCGGCCTTTTACTTTTAAAACACACAATGAAATGATTCCAGTAACCCCACCGGAGGATTTAAAGATAAAGATAGACTTGCTCAGATGGCCTCGGCGGCTCAGCTGCTGCTGCTGCCGGTTGAAGGCAGCGGTGATGGAGGGGTAGAGGGACGCTCAGAGGGCTGAAGGAAGCTGGTGAGAGGAGATAGATGAAACTCTGGGTGGAGCAGAGGGTGACAGAGAGCTGGAGGTGGAAGGACCTTGGAGCACTCGCTGTATGCAGCCCACTCCATATGTTTTCTCTGGCAGTCCTTTAACAGTCCAGCAGAGAGATACCAACAGACCCGTTTACTCCTCTTCCACCACGAGGGCCTGCTGAGCACCACATCACAACCAGAATCCATTTGTCCTCCAACTTCTGCCAGCTCTGTCATGAGCTACAGGCGTGGTTCAGTGTCAGGCGTGTGACGTAGATGCTGCTAGCATCAGTCATATCAGAACCAAAGAGTATTTGTTCATGTGGTTATGTGTAACAAACCATCCAACCAACAGGAGGGTGTGTTTTACCAATCAGTGACATCACAGGCTGGGTTTACCTTTGGTATGGACACACATCAGGACTGTGTGTGAGATGAATGATGGGACAAACGTCACAGAGACTACGTCCAGGTTTTAGACAGTCTGCGGGGACGTCACGGAGACTACGTCCAGGTTTTAGACAGTCTGTAGATGTGACTTCTGGTTGCTGTAGCATCCATGATGTTGATGGTTGCCGTTCTCGTGGGATTTACGGGGTCGTATACCTCCAGAGCTCCAGTGGTTCAGTGTGTTGTTGGTTTGTCTTTGTAGGTTTCAGCTTGTCTTCAGGTCCAGAGCTCTAATGAAACCAGAACCAACCTCAGACCCCCTGATGAAGTACGGATGGGTGAAAACATGTTGAGTTCATTTGAGTTAATTTAATGTTCATTTCGATGTGTACTGACGCTCACTCTGTGTGTCTACTTCTCTGCTAACAAATACCTCAGTCTTATTTGTTACATATGTTGACCTCTCGATGACTGCACCTCCTGCAAATTGTCCATTATATTTCCCTCAATAATTATTGATCTGCTGCTCGAGGATGTTCAGAGTCACTGGTTTGAGTTCAGGGTGAAAGGTGAAATCTATCACGCCCTGTGGTGCATTTAATGAAGAGTGTCAGAGTTCACCGCTCACTCTGACAGCTCTGAATGACTCAGTGATACTGATGTCACACGTCTAAGTGATGGACTTCCTGTCATCGTACGAGAGCGCGGCTTCAGTTTCTTTTTCATCTGTTTATTTTAACAATGAATTAACAAGATCTGACAAAGATCAGCGTTAACTAGCTGCTAACTGAATCTGATGCTAACAGAACCGGGTTCAACAGACCGGACCTGGTTCGAGCACAGCCTCTGAGACCAGCAGGGAATAACGTTACAATACCGAGGTGATTCACAGACTTTATGATGGAAACATTGATCAGTAGTAGCTGACCAGCTGTGTAGCTAACTGAACTGACTCAGCCCGGGATGCCAGGAGCCAAACCCAGCAAGAAAACCAGCTCGGTAGGTCTCGCTTCAGAGGTTCTGTTGCTGTGTTCACTGTTAGACTGGACACTGCCGGTTCAGAGGTTCTGTCGCTGTGTTCACTGTTAGACTGGACACTGCCGGTTCAGAGGTTCTGTTCGGTTTGGGTGTGTTCACTGGAAGGTAGACGCTGTTGAAGAAGGAGTGAGGAAAAACTTGCCCACAAAAACCTTTAACAGGGAAAAAAGGTGGAAGAAACCTCAGGAAGAGCCACAGAGGAGGGATCCCTCTCCCAGGACGGACAGACGTGCTAGATGGATTTGTCACGGTGTTGTTTGTACAGGAACAAGGGCGCAACCACAAACAATGTTACTCTATTACAATTGAATGCTCAAATGACAATGAATTACAATGACTGATAAAATGACAATGAATCACAATGACTGATAAAATGACAATGAATTACAATGACTGATAAAATGATTACAGTAGCAGATATGGCAGCAATAATGACAGTAGTAATATGTGTAGTGTACTGTCACTGTCATACATCTCAAACTTGGGTTCATCAGTGAACACAGCTGTTTTCCAGTCATCCACTCTGAAATGTTGGTATTTCTTAGTCCACCCAACGTGTTTGACCCCTCCTTGAGAAGTTGATAAGAAACTGCTACTCATCCTCCGAGACCACTACAAGACCCCCTTGTTATAACAGGACTTTAGCTCATTGGAGTCTTGTGTTCTTTATTCAGGAAATTCTGTTTCTGTGATGAAGTTTCTTTCTCTCATTGCACAAAGCTTGATGTATTGATCTTCTGATGTTCCCTTTTGGTCGGCCTGATTGTGCTTTGGATACAACTGATCCAGTCTCTGCAATGTGTTTGAGAGGTTCATGCACTGGCCCCTTAGAAACCTTCAGTCTAGCCACAATTTGACGCCGTGAATAACAATTTGACTTCTGACACTTTCACTTAGTTCTGAATCCTGAAACTTTCAGATTATTCACAGGTGTCTGTGAGAATAGAGATTTAAAATAGAGACACCACTGAATATTTTAAATTGGCTGATTGAAACAGTTGCATTCAGTTCGTCGTACAGGATACTGATGATAGTGAGATCATTTGGCTGAGTCACAAACCAATAACTCTCTGATTAAAATAAAATAAAATAAAATAACAATAAAATACTTGAAGCGTTGTTGAACTTTTCCCCTTCTCCAAACACTTTTCAAGTAGGTGAAGTTGTGCCAGAAACCCTCGCTCTACTAGACCACAAGCTCCCATTGGGTTGTTAAAACCTCAAAAAACCCAGAAAAAATACAGAGGACACGACCTTCATGTTCTCAGTGGGAGCTGCAGCCTTCGGGCAGAATTTATTTGGATTATCTAAAGGAAATTGGGTTTAGAGATTTGCCCCAAGTAAAGTGTCGGCCACTATTCAAATGCTCTTACTGTACGAACCTGGTATCTTTGTGGAACAGCTTATAAGTGTGTCAGAAAGGTAGGTCAGTTAGCAGCAGATTTAAATGATGGAGAAACCTTAATGAAGCATCAAAAAACTGCAGATTCCTGCTGCTGATAGATACAAGATGTTTACTATAAGTATTAAAGTGACAGTGTTATTGTTTGGCGGTTTGTGTGCATCTCAACCAACATTGCATGTTAGGAAACTCAGATATTCTGTCAACAACAGGAAGTCTGATCATCAATAATTGAGGTAAAAAAAAGGTCTCAAATCGACCGGCTCGGCCTGGAATGTTGTGCTGTGACTTTTCTCAGAGTTTCACCAAACAGTTTTGCCAAAAATCACCAAAAACCACGACAAAGTTTATGCTCCAGGATCACCCACCGACAGCCCCATCTACTCCCATGTAAACTGGAGAGGAGAAATTTCCCAAAGGAGCACGGGGCACCTGTTCTTTCTCTCTCTCCCCAGGTCACATTTTTTAACTTCACACACTGAAATTCAGCATTCACATGGTCGACAAGATGAGGATGCTCACGGTCATTTGGGCTTTTTGATACCACCTACCGTTTGGCATTAGTTAGGACAACCAAAAGACAACCTCTTGCCAGTTGTCCCTTTTTTCAGCTTTACAGACCACTAGAACCTCCTCAATGGCCACCCAAATACTCAAATACTCCTCAAGGACTGCAGAAACTCCTAAAGGACCTCTGGAGCTCCCTCAGTGACCTAAAGGGTGTGTACAACCTCCTGAATGACAATCTGAGCCTGCAAAAGACCCCTAAAAGTTCTTTAAGGGCCAGTAGAACCTTCTCAATTACCATTTAACCTCCCAATGAGTGAATAACTTCCTAAAGAAACTGTAGAACCTCATGAAGAGCTTATTTGTATAGCCCTTTACAATAGCCGAATGGTACCCAAAGTGCTTTACAACAAAGCCATAGAATAATACATAACAGAAACATGAAAAACAAACACAATTAAAAGTGCTGCAGTGCTGCAGGGTATTAAAAGCCTTCCAGAAAGACAAAGAAAGGAGCAGACAGAATGAGAAACAGCACTGCCCTAGTCAGAATAAAACGCCAATCTAAAGAAGTGGGTCTTAAGCTTCGATTTAAAAAGGCTGAGATCAGCAGTGGTGCGGATGTCGGCGGGCAGTTTGTTCCACACTCTGGGAGCAGCGACGGCAAAGGAACGATCGCCCCACTGTTAAATTCTCGACCTATGGACCTCTAAGAGAAGCTGACCCGAAGAGAGAAGAAAAGTTCAAATCTCTGACGAGTAAGAGGGGGCCGAGCCATTAATGGAGTTAACAACAAACAACAGAAGTTTAAAGTCATTTCTAAAAGGGACTGGAAGCCAGCGGAGTGACGACAGCACAGGGGTAATGCGTTCGCATCAATCTTCTTAAACCTCCTGAAGAACCTGTAAAACAGGGGTGTCAAACTGGTCCACAAAGGGGCCGTGTGGCTGCAGGTTTTAGTTCCAACCAACCAAGAGCACACAGTTTGACCAATCAACTCTCTGAAGACTGAGATCAGTTGATTAAATGAGTCAAGTCTGGTGTGCTGCTGTTTGGTTGGAAGGAAAACCTGCAGCCACACGGCCCCTTTGTGGACCAGTTTGGACACCCCTGCTGTAAAATGTCCTACATGACTCCTAGAACCTCCTGATGGATGTAAAACATTCTCAGTGACTGCAGGGCCGCTTAACACATCTGCAGAACATCCTCAAAGGCCACTACATTTTACATAAAAGGACCTCTATAATCGCCTAAAGAACCCATAGAACCTCCTAAATGACCTCCAGAACTTCCTTAAGGATGTAAATCTCATCAGTGGCCAATATAACCTCTTAAAAGACCCATAAAATGTCCTAAAGAACCAGCAGAACATCCTCAATGACTACGCCACTTCCCATAGGACTGCAGATCCAAATAAAAGACCTGTAGCACCTCCTGCACCTGTTCAAGGAATTCTTTAAAGCTGTAGAATAACCATGTATCATGATAATGGTGTGCAGACAGCTGTAAATCCAGTCAGTGCTGTTCTGATTCACATCATTTTCATCTGTACAGGAGCATCAGCATGTTTCTCCTTTAACATGTCACCCATCAGTGTGTGCCACACATCCGATAACAGTGACAGAGTTTATATAATACATCTACATTATGCAGCACCGAGCTGCGTGGACATGTATGAATATTAACTATGTGTGCATGTGCATCAATATTGAATGTACATTCCTGTAGATACCATAGAAAACATCATATTTATATGAATATGTGTACTTTGATATTACAGTGAGCTCATGCTGATGGTCTGGATGAGCTCTGAACTGCATCTTACCAGATTCTGTGAAGACTTTGAAAACCTTACAGGCAGACGGATAATAATGTGATGGCTGCTTTTTCATGGATGTAACTATTTTAAATTTGTCTGAAAGAAAAAAACAACAAGCTTCATGAAGATGAACACGTGAAAAAAAAAACGAATGTTACATCTCATTAGATTTTATTAACTGCAGCTTAAAAAGCACGACGGAGGGCGAAGCGACGCGGTTTAGCACTTCAGGTTTGGTTTTGTATGGAAAATGAAAAAAGATGGAGCTATGTAAAGGTGAAGTGGTTTGCTGAAGAGATGTAGAAGCATGTAATGACACTTTTCCTGAGAGGACACAGAGGACACGATGCGCAGTAATCCTACCACCACCAACTGATGCACTGTAGAACACTAGACTTCAGAGCATAAGGGCGAACACAATAATCTCACATCTATGACATATCTAATATCTATCTAATCTATGAGGTCAGGTGATTGTGGAGGTCAGGTCATGTGATGCAGCCCTCACAGAGTCTGGAGGTGTGTTTGGGGTCATTGTCTGTGCAGGTTAGGTGTGCCTTGAATCTTTCATTAGAACAATGAAAAAGCAGAGGCTGTCTTCGTTAGACCAAGTACTGACCTGTGCTGTCCAATTAAAACGAGTGAAAACATGATTTTATTTGTTTCTAGCATGCTTTAACGAGGCGCCTAACTAATGATGTGTTTTACTCTGCTTTATTTTAAGCTGCAGTTTAAAGGCTGGCTCTGGCTCCTGGCTGTTTCACAAACCTTTTACCTCCTTGTCAGCTGAAGTGAAGCCTTCGCTCTGCGGGCATGGCCCAGTCGCTCTTGGGTTTTCATTGGTCCACATGAAATGTAAATTTAGCTCCCTTGTGATGAAACATCATCTGATTTGACCTATTTTAGACTTTAGAAATGAACTTAAACACAAACGACATGTAGAGTCGTACATATGAAGACAAATAGGTTTCTTATGAAGTGACCATATATGGTCATTTTTGTAAGCAAACGTACATGTTCATATGTTCCATAAACACATACTGTATATATTTGTACTGTGTACTGTGTACTATATACTTCTAAAACTCCACCAGTCACGTCTCTGTCACGTCTGTTTCGTTCCGTCCTGCATCGACATCAACCCACCAGGAGCCTCAGAAGCCTCCAGACTTTGTTGACTTGCTCATTTTCCTGGTTTATGTTCTTCTAAATATGCTATCTAAATATGGAAACTGACCCGGGCTGCTCGCGCCGTGGGTCAGAATCAGAACAGCCCCGCAGTGGAGCCGGTGGAGGAACATTGACTAGAACGGCCGCGGCGCACAAACCAGTGGAATTTGGAGCTTATACCAAACTTATCGTCCCATGCTGAGTTCTGATTCTTAGGTGACCGGATCCAGAAGAGGTTCTGCTGGTAGTTTAAGACGTTCTAGTGCTCAGTTTGTTAGCCAGGCTGAGTGTTTTTGGTTTTTCAGGAATCCTGACAGGAAGCAGCTTTACAAATTTGATAAGTCGGCTTTGAGATATTTTCAGTGAAATATGGAGTTTGAGTGTTTTCATCATCACATTTTGATTCTATTTGCATCTTTTTACATGCAGCGTGCACATTATTTTACTCTCATCCAATCAGATTACTTCGAAAGGTCGAAAGGTTCAAACACTGCCAAAAATATTTATTTTGGTGTTTCTTTGACAGAAAATCCACTTTTTTAGTTTCTGTTTTATGTTTGCTGTCTCAAAGTTGCGGTAGACTTCGACCACGTCTTTGCATCATCAGTCTGACAGTTTCTACTAATAGTAACAGTTCCATTTAATCAGCTGAAGATGGAGACGTTGTTTTTCCTCTGACTGCAGTCTGCCTCACCACACTCAGCCGGCGAACGACAGCCTGAGCCTTCTTTTAGTCGGGGCGCTCTGCTGGAAGCAGCGTTGCAGAGGAAAGTTGTCACAACAGTCTGATGGGCTTCGGCAAATCACCAAAACAAATTACTCGGAGCTCCTGGCGGTGTTCATAGCCCTGAAACATTTTCTGCCATTTCTCCACGACTGTCACATTTTGATCTGACAGCTCCACAACAATAACTTCCATCAGCCATCAGAGGGGAGCCTGTCCCCCATCACACAGGCCCGAGTACAGAAAGACGTCTCTGTGGTAACAGCAGGTTTAATCCACATCCTCCTACCTGCTGCTATCAACAGTTGATCTGATGAGAAGGACTTCATCAGACCAACAGACTAAAACCTGGACGTAGTCTCCGTGACGTCCCCACAGACTGTCTAAAACCTGGACGTAGTCTCCGTGACGTCCCCGACGTAGTCTCTGTGACGTCCCCACAGACTGTCTAAAAACTGGACGTAGTCTCTGTGACGTCCCCACAGACTGTCTAAAAACTGGACGTAGTCTCCGTGACGTCCCCACAGACTGTCTACCTGGACACAGGTTGCCACTGATGATGTGTGATTCTTCTACATTGCAGAGATGTGTCAGCAGATGGCAGAGTTGTCCTGGCACAGACGTCCCCGTGTGGATGATGATCGCCGTCTTTGGGGAAAACACTGGCTGGTGCAAATAATGTGTTAAATTGTGGCCAATCGCGTCACGTCCAGCTCGGCATCACCAAATAAACGTATGAACGACACAGCAGCACTTCCTCTGCTACATGCTGTGACTTTCATTCATCTGTCTACAGCCTCATTTCATTACACTCACTTCTTTATCTGTATTTGTATTTCATATTTTTATGAGACATTGTTATTTCTACAACCTATAACACAGTTAAGATTTAATGTCTATGCAAATGTTTCAAACCTCTGCACATATTTAAATCACATGAAAAACTCTAACTTCTCTGCAAAGGTTCAACATTTTATCAGGTTTTCATTTAAATTTAGATTTCTCTCAGCTGAATTTTAACGTATGGCTACTGAGTTATAGGTTCATTCTAATGTACACTATATGGACAAAAGTATTCGGACGCCTGGCCATCATACCAACAGGGACACTTTAAAATGGAGCGGGTCCTCGTCTTGCAGGTTTAACAGCTTCCACTGTTCTTGGAAGGCTTTCCACCAGCTTTGTGTTTCTGTGGGAGTCTGTGCCCATTCATTGTGTACAGCAGTTATGAGGTCAGGTTCTGACGCCTGGCTCACAATCGCAGTTCCAGTTCATCACAAAGGTGCTCGGTGGGGTTGAGGTCAGGGCTCTGTGCAGGCCAGTCAAGCTCTTCCACGCTCATCAAACCGTGTCTTTATGGAGCTTTGCTTTGTGCTCTGGGGACTTCCCCAAACTGATGCCACAAAGTTGGAAGCATGGCATTGTCCAAAATATCTTGGTGTGCTAAAAGAGCGAGTTTTAAAAACGTATTTCTTTCTCCTTTAGAGTTTTAGCTCTTTTACTTTAGTTATTTGTGTTTGCTTTGACTCTTTTTAATTTAAATTTTGAAATCTGTTGTACATGAATTATAAGTTTCATGTTCTTACTGAAGTTTAAGACGTTTGTCATGATTTACAGTCTTGTCTGTTTCCCTTCCTGTCTCCTCTGTCTGGGCGTGGCTGACTCATTTCTCCTGCCACTCCTCCACTGACCCACACCTGCTCTTCATCCACTCATCAAGCACCTGGCTTCACCCTCCACCCTCCACCCGTTCATTGTTGTACAATCACAGGAACTATTCAACCGTCCAGCTCTGTGAAACTCATTTGGTAGAATCTTTTTGGACTTTGTCGCCGTGATGTTCGTGTTTTTCGGTGAGTGTTGCCCTGCCACACTCAGCTTTAGATTTAGATTGAACATGTCGCAGTCTGATTAATTAATTGCATGTTGGACCGAGACCGTCCTTCTCAGATGGTCTCAGTCTGCTTGTCTGGTGGACAACAAGTTCTCTCTAGGTTTTTTTTTTCCTCAGCTCACTGTTCTTGTCTTCTTTTCCAAACATTTGTTTCATTATGGACACTGACTGATGGACAGAAGAAAGGACTTATAAGGACCACCCCGGTATAACGGAACATTACCCATAAACTGAAGTGCACAAAGCTAACTCAGCCTTGATAAAGGCAGCAGGCGGCACTAAAACTTCCCACAAACAAAGTCCTCAGCAGCGTGATGGTCTTCATACCAGAACAAATATTCTTTAAATTCCTGCTGAGGGACCAAACAGAGAAAAGAGTCTGTGCTGTTTTGTTCAGAATGTAAAATCCTACAACGACCAGAACACACTCAAACCAGCCAACCCCTCCGGACCTCCCGGTCCTCCTGGGTCGGACTGTGTTTGGTTCTGAATTGAGCTGTTTGGACCTCAGTGTACCCGTTTTCAAGTCGAGTTATCAAATGAAACTATTGTGGAGGAAGTTCCAGTGAGAGATGAACAAACAAAGTGACTCCAATATTGTCTTTGATTTATTCAACAGAGTTAGAATAACATGATTAAGATTAAATGATTAATGAAGATTAACTGATTAAGACTAAATGAGCAAAGAACTGTCATTATTCCAAAGAACAGCACTCAGAGTACAAAGTCAAAGTATTTCAGTGGAAAGGTCAGAGGTCCTCACACACAAAGAGGTTCAGAGTCTGACACAGAGGAATAAAAGTCATTTACATTTATACAGTTCCTGTCCTGCATCTGACGTGATCGGAAACCTTTAACTTGATGACAAGAAACTAAAGTTCAGTTGTTCCCAAGCCTGACAAGTGAATCTTCCCGTAATGTGAGTCTGAGCCTTATCTGTAGCCCTGAAGGTTATCACAAGAACTCCTCGTACGGAGTTTGCTACCCAACTCTCAGCAGGCGGCAAGTCACAGCTGTGAGATAGAAAAGTTACAATCTGTGGTCGCATTCCTCAAAATACACAGAGCACAGCAAAACACAGTTCAGTTCAAGGTTAACAGTGTCACGGATACATTCGGTCACCACAGCTATATATTTGTGAGGAGCTTCTAAAGATGGACGTCTTCAGAGGAACCAATGGGCTTGGAGCTGAGAGCAGGCAGGAAGTCAGAAAGTATTCAGACAGACAGACTAACATGTTGTTGTCTTTTCATGTTGGCAGTCAGAAAAATACAGTCCATCATTTAATGGAACAATTCCAACCTGACAGTTTAAAGAGAACACGAGTATAAACACGTCCAATCCATGTGGATGTGGAGGAGCTCCTTGGAGGTCCTACTCTGCTCCCTGAGCTCCTTCCTCTGCAGTCGGTCCTTCAGCTGCACCAACAGCCACGTTCATGTCGACCAGCTCAATGTTCTCCTGTCTGCCCGCCTTCTGCCCCCTGCTGGCCTGGAGAGACATGACAGCACACAGATGAGACTTCCTGCATCACTCCTGTCTTCAGGTCAGTGAACACAGACGGATGCTTCATGTCAGTCAGTCCTCTGAACCACAGACATGTGTCAGTACCTTGTAGTAGAAACAGACGGCAGTGATCCCCAACAGCAGAGTCAGCGGCACGACGACCCATCTGCTGATGTGAACTGTTGGAGCTGATCAAACACAGACAGACATCACATCACATGATCACATGACATCATGAGTCCAGCAGCT
>NC_040018.1:27616319-27631232 GCF_000972845.2 Larimichthys crocea | reverse complement strand
CACACACAAAGAGGTTCAGAGTCTGACACAGAGGAATAAAAGTCATTTACATTTATACAGTTCCTGTCCTGCATCTGACGTGATCGGAAACCTTTAACTTGATGACAAGAAACTAAAGTTCAGTTGTTCCCAAGCCTGACAAGTGAATCTTCCCGTAATGTGAGTCTGAGCCTTATCTGTAGCCCTGAAGGTTATCACAAGAACTCCTCGTACGGAGTTTGCTACCCAACTCTCAGCAGGCGGCAAGTCACAGCTGTGAGATAGAAAAGTTACAATCTGTGGTCGCATTCCTCAAAATACACAGAGCACAGCAAAACACAGTTCAGTTCAAGGTTAACAGTGTCACGGATACATTCGGTCACCACAGCTATATATTTGTGAGGAGCTTCTAAAGATGGACGTCTTCAGAGGAACCAAGCTTGGAGCTGAGAGCAGGCAGGAGTCAGAAAGTATTCAGACAGACAGACTAACATGTTGTTTGTCTTTTCATGTTGGGCAGTCAGAAAAATACAGTCCATCATTTAATGGAACAATTCCAACTGACAGTTTAAAGAGAACACGAGTATAACACGTCCAATCCATGTGGATGTGGAGGAGCTCCTTGGAGGTCCTTACTCTGCTCCCTGAGCTCCTTCCTCTGCAGTCGGTCCTTCAGCTGCACCAACGCCACGTTCATGTCGACCAGCTCCATGTTCTCCTGTCTGCCCCCTTCTGCCCCCTGCTGGCCTGGAGGACATGACAGCACACAGATGAGACTTCCTGCATCACTCCTGTCTTCAGGTCAGTGAACACAGACGGATGCTTCATGTCAGTCAGTCCTCTGAACCACAGACATGTGTCAGTACCTTGTGTAGAAACAGACGGCAGTGATCCCCAACAGCAGAGTCAGCGGCACCGACGACCCATCTGATGATGTGAACTGTTGGAGCTGATCAAACACAGACCGACATCACATCACATGATCACATGACATCATGAGTCCAGCAGCCAAGTTCCATCAAACACAAACTGGAGTGACCTGAATCTCCTAAATCACTTCAAACATGGCGCTCTCTGATCGACCCGGTATCACGCCAAAGCGTGTAAAACACACGGTGGTCCACCGTGGCAGCGTCACGTTTTCAACACGTTCTCATTCTGCGCTCAAATGACCACGATAAATAGGCAACGTCGGTTTACCCTTTCAAAATAAAGCTTGCTGAGGTCACAGTGTGGTTCGGGGTTCGGCACAAACACGACTTGGTTTGATTAAGTCATTCCGTACGTTAACTTCCGTACGTTCCGTTCATTAACGAGACCTGGGACACTGACACTGCGTAAGTCTGGTTACTATGTGATGTGTCATACAGTGACAGCAGTCACAGTGTCAGCACACAACATGCATGGACACTGTGGTCAGCTGATGATCTTTCCTTACCTGCCAGCCGTGGAGCGAGCCGACGGCTCTCAGAGAGAGAACTTCTGAGAAGAACGAGACGTGATACACAGCTGTAGCTTCCTGTGTGGGCGGGCTCTGCAACAGAGAACAGGAAGTGGGCAGAGTGATTGACAGCTGGCTGGGTGTAGCTGTGTGCTGAGGTGGAGGAGGTGAAGGTGAGCTGGAAGGAGCCTCCTGGGTACTGTGGCTGGTGGAGCAGCTGAGTGAAGGTGGAGCCCCACAACACTGAAACCCCTGCTGTGGACCTCAGGACCCCGTTCATGGAGGACACAGAGATGTTGGGCTGAACCAGCAGGTCTGTAGACAGAGAGACAGACCGACAGACAGACCGGTTTTGTCCAGGTGTGTCCTGTCAGGTGAAAGCTCAGCAGTCTGTGGAGGCTCTGAAGGCTCCAGAAACAAGTTCACTTCTCTGCACTTCAGGAGGTCGCTGTCCTGGACTGATCCAATGAAGACCACAACTGTCCCTGATGGACTTACCTGAACAGGTGAGATTCAGGATGGAGGAGGAGGAAATGATGATGCACATCCCTCAGGCCAGATCCGAATGAAACACGTCAGACCTGATCCACCACACAGATCTGTCTGAGGACTCCTCTCTTCTGTTCTACTACGAAACAGCAGAGCCACAGTCCAGATCTCTGCAGGCACAGCTGCTGTCTTTCAGGGTCCAGTCAGGATAATCACTGGTCTCCATTCTCCCAGAAGTTTCAGCCCAGTGTTCCTGCCACAGCGACTGTGTCCTCCCACCAACCTGACAGTTCTGAACAGAAACAAGAGAGTCATCAGTCAAAGAACAAAGTGAGTTTCATCAGAACAGAAATAACCAAATCAAAGCTGCAGCTCCTCTCTACCTGAGCAGGTGAGTCCAACAGCTTTTCCAGGTGAGCAGGTGTTTTTCATTGATCCTGAGCTTCTACAGTCCAGGAGAGCAGACTCATGGCCTCCACACTGGAACTCTTTGGTCCCACATTGGAGCCTCCACTTCTCCATAGAGCGCCCCCTGGAGGACTGAAGGAGCCCCACAGCCGAGCTCCCTACAGACCACTCTGCATCCTGCTGGTCAAAGTCAGCTTCACAACTGAGGACCAGCGCTGGTCGACTGGTCAGACTTGACCTCCAGTCTGCCTGACACAGGACTAGTCCCATCACAGCCTGACAGAGTCCTGCGAGATAACAGAAGATACACAACAGAGAGAGAGAAAAGACAGCAGACACTAAATAAAAAGATTCCTCAACAACACAATTCAGTGATTCCAAACTGGATCAGAAACAATTCCAACATCACTTCATGGTAACAACAGACTGTCTGTCTCCCTGTCTGTCTGTCTGTCTGTCTGTCTGTCTGTCTGTCTGTCTGTCTGTCTGTCTGTCTGTCTGTCTGTCTGTCTGTCTGTCTGTCTGTGATGCTTCACTCTCCTCTTTAGCCTGGTTGCTCCGTTAGCTCCTCTATCTTATATGCAGAGTCTGACTTTCCCAGAGAGCCTGCTCGTAGAGCTACAAAGCTGTTCTCGAGTGTAAACAAGAGAGCCGTGTCTTTTTTTGATTGATCATGAAGTTGACAGAAAAAGGCAAATCACTGACTCCCTTAGTTCAAGTCCGACTGACACAAACATGGTGAAGACTGGTGTCAAAAAACACATGAAAAGTACAAAAAGGGAAAAAACAGTGACTGGACTGGAAAACCAACTACACGGTTGCCATGGCAACAGAAAAAACAGAAGGAAACAAAAATACAGAGATATGTCACTGATGGACTTACCTGAACAGGTGAGATTCAGGATGGAGGAGGAGAATATGATGATGTTGCACAGTCCCTCAGAGCAGATCCAGAATGAACACAGTCAGACCTGATCCACCACACAGTGTCGTCTGAGGACTCCTTTCTCGTTCTACAGAAACAGCAGAGCCACAGTCCAGATCTCTGCAGACAACAGTGCTGTCTTCAGGGTCCAGTCAGAGTAACTCACTGGTCTCCATTCTCCCAGATTTCAGCTCCAGTGTTCCTGCACCGACTTGTCCTCCCACCAACCTGACAGTGTTCTGAACAGAAACAAGAGAGGTCATCAGTCAAAGAACAAAGTGAGTTTCATCAGAAGAAATGACCACATCAAAGCTGCAGCTCCTCTTCTACCTGAGCAGGTGAGTCCAACAGCTTTCCAGGTGAGCAGGTGTTTCTAGTTGATCCTGAGCTTCTGCAGTCCAGGAGAGCAGACTCATGACCTCCACACTGGAACTCTTTGGTCCACATTGGAGCCTCCACTTCTCCATAGAGCGCCCCCTGGAGGACTGAAGGAGCCCCACAGCCGAGCTCCCTACAGACCACCTCTGCAATCCTGCTGTCAAAGTCAGCTCACACAGGACCAGCGCTGTGTCAGACTGTCAGACTTGACCTCCAGTCTGCCTGAACATGGACTAGACCCATCCAGCAGCCTGACAGAGTCTGCAGAGATAACAGAAGATACAACAGAGAGAGTTCTTTAAGACCAAGTCTAAACCCACCATGACGTCACCTGTTTGTGTTCAACCATTTTTCAGCCTCCGCTTTGGCATCTTGGCTGCCACCATCTTGTTTTAGTGGAACCAGAAGTGACCATGTTTGGAGTGTGACCTTCAGAGCCTGAAGAAGAACACTGATTATATTCTGTCAGTGGTTCTGACTCTGCAGATGATCCAGAACGCTGCAGCACGTGGACTAACAGGAACCCGGATCAGAGATCAGATTTCTCCCATTCTGGTTCTTAGGATGGGGCCACATCATGAGGACCTGCCTGTCCTGAGGCCTCTCTGGTCAGCACACCGCTAACTGAGAGTGTGAACAAGCCAGCGCCTGCAGCACACAGAGTCTGCCAGCTGATTGCAACAAGGGACGGAAGCTAACGCTAAGTGAAGAGAATGAACGGAGCGAGCGCTTTCCTCTGAAGACCAACCTGCACAAGCAGACACTGCAAAGGAGGACACTTCACTGGACCAGATCTTTTCCCAGCCCGGCTCACTGGATCACAGGCTGACAAACAGCAAGCCACCACAGATGTCTTCTTTCATGGACGGGTAACATAGTGGACAAACAGCTTTACACAGCTGAACACGGCTAAGCACAGGACTGTTTACCTTTTTATGTGTATGTTCAGTTACCGACGTGTTCCATCTGAGCTTTATTGTTGCTGGGGCTTGTTTCTGTGCTTACATTGAGCTCAGTAAACTCAGGTTCTGTGATACAGCTAAAGTTGATGTTAGTTAGGTTTGTTTCACACAGACACAAGGTCATGGCATAAAACTACCTAAGTCTTTAGATCACACACACACACACACACACACACACACACAGATGGAGAGCAAACTTAAAGTCTCGCGCTCCACATATATATATCTTGTCTCTGGTGTAACACGTGTTTTAATATGCTGCTGTGGTCCAATGATGCCCACTACATTTATTAGGGCGCCCAGCACAGCGCGGCCCTATTGTATTTCGAAACGCTGCAACGAAGTTTAAGAGTAAAACGCATTTTCCACAGCCCATATCCCCCGAAAACTCACGAAAATTTGCCTACCCCCCCCATGTCGGCGTGCAATTACGTATTTTGGGGGTCTCACACATGGACGTACGCATATGCCTCCACAGCGCCACCTAGGTGTGCGTTTTTGGCGGGGCCCCTCGCCACGGTTTCGCTCACGTGTACGAAACTCGGTGGGAGTATGTAACATGCCCAGACGCACAAAAAAGTCTCTTGGTGCCCCGGGCTACAGTGAAGCGTACGGCGTCCAATTTTGCTCAGATTTGGCCTTTTCCCGTTTTTGTCTCATTTCCAGGGGTCGCATTTGGAACGAACTCCTCCTAGGGATTTTTCATCCGATGTGCTTGAAAACTTGGCGTGTGTGTTCTCAAGGCCCGACAATGAAAGTTCAAAATCACCAAACTTTTTATCAGAGGGCGTGGCCGTGACGGCGCGTCAAAGTCGACGCTGCCAATTTTTTCACAAAAAAAACAAGACTCCATTGACTTTTGGCCTGATTTTCATCCAAAAGTGTGCGGCTATCATATACTTTGTCACAGCTGTCTGAAACTTCTTGGGCTTGTTAAGAGCAATATTATTGCACAATTCGCTGCAAATAATGAGGGGGCGGAGCAAAAGCGCTCTATAGCGCCCCCTTGAATTACCTTTGGGACAGCCCTGCCACAGTTTTGGACCACCATATGAAACTCAGCCACTGTGTTACAACATGGCAGGACCTACAACACAAATCTATTGTCCAAAACTGTGCGGGGGCTGTTTGAAAGAACATCAGTGGCGAAGGCGCCGATTTCGATGTGAGCTCATATCTCAGGAACGCTTCGGCGAAACGGAACCAAATTGTGTCATTGCTTCGAGGCACTGTCCCTAGTCCAGGAAACAAATATGGTGTCATTTCGTCTCTAGGGGGCGCTATAATTAGCAAAACATTGTTTTTGCTCATATGTTCTGAAGTGTTTGTATTCGAAATGAAATTGTGATATCCACAGATACTGTGGGTTGCCCCATTGATAGTTGATGCCAACTTTTCATGTTAGCCAATCGCAACGCGGCAGAACAGGCGTTTGCTCATATCTCGGCAACGCTTTGACCTCAGAACAGCAGGGACCTACAAAAAACTCTCTTGGAGCAATAAAGCTACAAGAACAGGGAGCGAGAATATTTAATAATGAAATCGCCTTTTTCAGTGTTTCGGCCTGGTTGACACAGGGGTCATGTTTGAACGAACTCCTCCTAGGGATTTCATCCAATTCACTTCAACACTTGGTAGGTGTGTTCACATAACTTTCCTGAGTAACAGTTATTCAAAATGATGAATTTGGGGAAACGGTGTTGGCCATTTCCACATGCGCACATTTCGACGTGCGGCATATTTGCGCGGGGCCGACCATCGCTGCTTGCAGCTTTAATATTTTCTTATTATTTTATTATTATTTTATTATTATTTTATTGAATGAATATATGAAGTTTGGATTTTGAAATTTGTCAATAAAACGTGAGTAATTTTCAACATGGGTCTATACTGTCAGAAATGATGTCATAGATGATGCACTATGGACTTACCTGAAAACAGTGAGACCACGTGGGGAGGAGGAACCTGATGATGCACAGTCCCTCAGAGCAGATCCAGACTGACACAGTCAGACATGATCCACCACACAGATCTGTTCTGAGGGACCTCCTTTCTCTGTTCTACAGAAACACAGAGCCACGTCAGATCTCTGAGGCAACAGCTGCTGTCTTCAGGGTCCAGAGAGAGTAATAATCCACGGGTCTCCATTCTCCCAGAAGTTTCAGCTCCAGTGTTCCTGCACAGCGACTGTGTCCTCCCACCAACCTGACAGGTTCTGAACAGAAACAAGAGAGTCATCAGTCAAAGAACAAAGTGAGTTTCATCAGAACAGAAATGAACCAAATCAAAGCTGCAGCTCCTCTCTACTGCAGCAGGTGAGTCCAACAGCTTTTCCAGGTGAGCAGGTGTTTCTACTTGATTCCTGAGCTTCTACTCCAGGAGAGCAGACTCATGGCCTCCACACTGGAACCTTTGGTCCACATTGGAGCCTCCACTTCTCCATAGGAGCGCCCCCTGGAGGACTGAAGGAGCCCCACAAGCCGAGCTCCCTACAGACACCTCTGCATCCTGGCTGGTCAAAGTCAGCTTCACACACTGAGGACCAGCGCTGGTCAGACTGGTCAGACTTGACCTCCAGTCTGCCTGAACACAGACTAGACCCATCCAGCAGCCTGACAGAGTCTGCAGAGATAACAGAAGATACAACAGAGAGAGAGAAAAGACAGCAGACACTAAATAAAAAGATGTCCTCAAACAACAATTCAGTGATCAAACTGGATCAGAAACAATTCCAACATCACTTTCATGGTTAACAACAGACTGTCTGTCTGTCTGCTGTCTGTCTGTCTGTCTGTCTGTCTGTCTGTCTGTCTGTCTTTGTCTGTCTGTCTGTCTGTCGTGATGCTTCACTCTCCTCTGTAGCCTGGTTAGCTCCGTTAGCTCCTCTATCTTTTATGCAGAGATCTGACTTTCCACGAGGAGCATGCTCGTAGAGCTAACGCTGTTCTCGAAGTGTAACAAGAGAGCCGTGTCTTTTTTTGATGGTCATGAAGTATGACAGAAAAAAGGCAAATCACTGATCTCATAGTTCAAGTCCGACTGACACAACATGGATGAAGACTGGGTCAAAAAACACATGAAAAAAGTACAAAAAAAAGGGAAAAAACAGTGACTGGACCTGGAAAACCAACTACACGGTGCCATGGCAACAGAAAAAAAACAGAAGGACACAATACAGAGATGATGGTCACTGATGGACTTACCTGAACAGGTGAGATCAGGATGGAGGGAGGAGGAATATGATGTGATGCACAGTCCCTCAGAGCAGATCCAGGAATGAACCACAGTCAGACTGATCCACCACATAGATCTGTCTGAGGACTCCTTCTCTGTTCACAGAAACAGCAGACCACAGTCCAGATCTCTGCAGACAACAGCTGCTGTCTTCAGGGTCCAGGCAGGAGTAACTCACTGGTCTCCATTCTCCCAGATGTTTCCGTCCAGTTCCTGCCACAGCGACTGTGTTCCTCCCACCAACCTGACAGGTTCTGAACAGAAACAAGAGTTCATCAGTCAAAGAAGTCACTTTAATTAAAGGCTCATTCTGGTATTTTTTACACCTGGACATATTTTTACATGTTCAGTTTCTGATCGCTAACAGGTAGAAAAGGTTTTGGTCGGTCCCAGTAGAATCGCCTCAGCCGGCAGCCGAGAACGACTGCAATGTCTGCAACAAAAACCTTTGGGGAGACTGTGCCCCGTCAGAAGTCTGCCTCTCAAGAACTTGTTTTACCAGTGACGGCCTCAGAAGACCACGGTGGAAACGTGAGGCAGTAAATCATCTTTAAGAAAAAACTCTATCTCTGTCTCTGGAACTACCCTTTAGAAAACTGGAACTAAACTTTGATTCTTCATCTCTCTTTTCTTTCCATATTTACCTTCTGAGTTTTGCCCTTCTTCAGTCTGCAGTCCTGAGGACAAAATCAGAAGATGAACATTCAGGATGAAGCAGCATTGCCGTGGACACAACAAACATTTTCGGTTTCCTCAAGAAACTTTGTTGAAGCTCAGAAACGTCTCAGTGAACTCGCTCTGGATTCATATGACCAGTTTACTACAGGTGAGATGAATGTGAATACACAGAGGCACGGTCAGAACACTGCTGTCTGTAGACTTACAGCAGGAGGAAATATTGTGTTTGAATTTGATGTGTTTTCTCTGAGGTGTGGTGACTTTTGAAGTGCATTAAAAATATAGAAGTCTTCTTCAGAAAAAATGGTTATCCATTGTACATCAGGACGGCCAAGCAGTTTAATGTAATAGAAGTAGAAGGCTAATGGTAATGGAATATTTATTTTCTTTTGGGTAAAATATCACTCTATTCTGTGGAATTTACAACATTCCCACGACACACCTTACATCAGCGTTTGAATAAAAACTGTGTGTGAAGTATTTGACAAACGATAAACTGTGTTGTGTGTTGTGTGTGTAATGTCTCACTAACTGTTTTTATCTGTGAGTGGAAGCACACAGAGGTTGATGAACGAAAAGTTGGTTGAATCAGACGTTTTTTTTCTTGATGGGTGTGGTGACTGTGAAGTGCATTAAAATAATAGACGTACCCTCTAGAAAGGTGTGAGTCTGATTAAATAAAATGCAGTAATTACATCAAATTGAACATTTGTTTCTTGATATAAGGAAATCATTTTATTCTGAAACATTTGACCATGAATGCAGCTGGTGGTATTCCTGTGAAAGGCTCTGATCCTGCTCTCCTGTTAGACAGTCTACAGAACACTAATGAACAGGTAGTTCATGTTTTGATCCTTTTTTCAAACCTCCGGCCTCAGGAAAGGGTGGTCCCCACTTTTAAGTGGTGAAAAATTGGTCCCCATACCACATATAATCCAGTATGTGTGTGTTTTGTTGTTTTTTAAGTGTGGAGCTGCAGGTGTGTGAGTGTTTCAGTCCGTGCTCAGTGGAGCCTCTGCTGGCTGCAGCAGAGAATTTGACGACCTACTTCACACAGCTAACAGTCCAAATGAAGTATAGGAACATTACAGACAGTAAAGTTATTCTAAATATGACTGGATTTGATTTCAGTGTTTAAACAGCAAAAACACAGTGGTCAACGTGGACCAATCTGCCGACCTTGCCGAGGGTTTTTGATGAACGGTCGGGCTGAACTCAGTTTCCTGTGACTCCTTCACAATAAAAGCCTCCCTGTATCTATCTAATTGGAGTGTTGATTATGAAGCAGTGGAAATGTTAGTGGTTAGCAGTTAGCAGTAACTTGATTCAGCTCTGATACGGCTGCAGGAGTGAACAGGAAACGAGCTGATAACGTGCTGCATCGTTTCCTGACAATTTGTCACGAGTGTGAAGGCGATCTGAGTGATAATCAACGCATGTCAAAGTGTCCGTGAGCAAGAACTGAACCCCAAACTGCTCCTGAGTGTGTGTGTGTGAAAGTGACAGAGTGTAATGTAATACATTTTCACTTCATTATGTAATAATGCATTTTGTAATAAAATTCTTGAACACAATATGTAATAAACGTTGCTGCGTTTTGTAATAAGTTGTTACATATTGCATCAGTACAGTCGTCCCTCACTGTAACACGGTTCACCTTTCGTGGCCTCGCTGTTTCACAGATTTTTTTAGTGTAATTTTGCATGCTTTTTTTTACAGCGTAGTGTACAGTATGATCATTGATCATTAAAATTAATTTGTTAAAAATGTTGGGTTGAAAACAGTTTTTTGATCTCTGGTTTCATTTACTAAAACAGTATTGTACTTATTTTGTTAAATCTGCAAGGTTTGAACTTGAGAGTTTAAATAGAGAGAAATGTGAGGAATGTTTGATGCCTGTCTGAGAAAAGTGAAATAAAGTGTGTGGTTAGGGGTTTACGGCCTTAAACATGTAGAATAATTGTAAAAAATAAAGCTGATTACACGCAGTTCATCTATTGCGGGTTTTTTTAGAAACGTATCCCCGTGATAACACGGGGACCACTGTAATTACAAAAATGCGGGTGTTGCACCCATGTTTTTTTTTTATCAAGAAATTGTAATAATTTGGTGCATTATGTAATAAAGCACCAAAATGATTGTTCTTAATTAGAAAAAAAAACATTATAACATCAGAGCGACATTGACTTTAAGCCTATCGAATCAAATCAAATCAGATTTATTTGTATAGGTCAAAGTCACAAAGTCCATTTTCCTCTGAGGCTTTACAGTCTGTACAGGGAGTGAGAATTTTGTTTTGTATTTTTCAGTTTGTTAAATATAATTTGGGTTCACTCAGAGCTCAGTGATGTTGAAACTCTGTGGTCTGTGGTTGACTTCTTTTAAGAGCATTTCTGTGAAACTGACAAAGTTTGATAAGAAGCTGCTGACTGATGACAGATTACTGTGTTTTTTTGTTTCCATGTCAACCAGCGCAGGCTGAGCTGTAATCAGATGAATGCTGTGAGAAACTCTGATGGACGTGTTCACATCAGCAGAGGACACTTATCATGGAAACCATCATCAGAAATGGTGCAGGAGAATATTGGAGTCTCCTTATTCCAACCCTAATTCCAATGAAGTTGGGACGTTGTGTAAAGCGTAAATAAAAACAGAATACAGTGACGTGCTGACAGTGATCTCACTTTGCCCACATGTGCAGACAGTTGTTAAAAGAAGAGGGGATGCTACACATTGATGAACATCGCTCTGTCCCAACTTTTTTGACATGTGTTGAGCTAATATTTTCACATGATATGTTGTTTATGTTCTATTGGGAATAAAATATAGGTTTGTGAGATTTGCAAATGACTGCATTCTGTTTTAATTTACATTTTACACAATGTCCCACCTTCATTGGAATTGGAGTCTTTAAAAGATAATCCCAAACAGTCTAGAGGTCAAAGGAACGATACGTCAGATATGAATTGTATTACATCCTAAAATGACCATGCTATGTCATCAGAGGGAAACAGTTCAACAGAAACACGAGCTTCTTGACAGCAAAACTACAGTCAGTATGTTTCTGCTTTTGAAATCTGCTTCACGGTGTGGGACTGTGCAGTAATTCAAGGATTTTGGGACAATGTTATAAAGGAAATTGATTGATTGTTTTTGTTATAATGCAGATTTGCATGATTGCATGATTTATTGTCCTTCAGCTGTACATTCACAGTGTACATGTGAGTGAAATTCTGTTGCATAGGCTCAGCATAAAAACAGAAGACAAAGTAAATAACAGTATAAATATAAAGTGTGCTCTCTATTGTCCCTCTGTAGAAGGTGGTGAGGATGGGAGGGTGGAGGTTTGCTCTTCTCGTCCGACGCAGGAAGTGCAGATGCTGCTGCGCTCTCTTCACCGGAGCAGAGGTGTGAAGGCACCAGGTCAGAGCGTTCTGCACCCCCAGCTCCACTGCGGTGGTGTTGATGAGGAGGGTGGAGGGGCATGCTGATTTTTCCTGAAGTCGACGACAATCTCGTAGGTCAAAAATTCAATTCAATTTTATTTATATAGCGCCAAATCATAACTTCAGTTATCTCATGACACTTTTCATACAGAGCAGGTCAGACCGTACTCTGTATTATATAATTTACAGAGACCGACAGTTCCACCATGATCAAGCACTTGGTGACACTAACTATAAACTGTGATGGAGATATGGCAGCAGTAATGACAGTAGGAAGAAGAAGAAACTCCAGGGAAGAAGTTTAGTTAGTGACATGATTAATGAGACATGAAGGGTTACAGATGGAGAGAGAGGAGAGCTCATCAGTGGAGTGTCGGTCGTGAACGAATCGTTCAATTTGAACTAATCTTTTATATACCTCGGGAGTAAAGAGTAGTGACATGCTGGGACACTTTAGTGCAAAGATGGACTTGTATTTCAAGGTACCTGGTGTTTGGTGGATGAGATGATGTGATAAAGTGCTGTTGGGAAGAGACGCCTGTCTGAATTCCTCTTTGGATAATTGGCCACCATCTTTGGATATCTGCTTCTCTGCCGGTAGGCAGGGCCGGCCGCTGGCGCAAACACTCTATGCGGTTGTTTAGGGCCACAACCACTAGAGGGGGCCACACGATCAGTGTGTTATTGGATTTTTTGACCCTCTCTTTATTTCAACATATACTACAATGACGGTAACATGTCAATTTAAACAGACGTATTAATACAGGGGTGAAAATAAACCAGTAAACTTAGTTTGTGACCGCTTCCTCCTCCGTGCGTAACCATGGTGACAACGCAGCCGCAGCGGTCGGCATTGTGGGTATCGTTATTTCGTTGGTGTGGGAAATTAACAACACTACAATGTTCCTAAAAGAAAGTTTAGGAGTGGTGCGGAAGGACGAGAAAAAAGAAAAATCGAGACGGAAAGAAGATCTCGAGATAAAGGTATGTTAGAATGTGACTGTTTGATTCATTTCAATCAGATTAAATAATCTTCCACGCAGCATTGCTGTTATTCTAAAAACAGCATGGGAGCTGCGTGTTGCTGGTGCATCTTTGTGTCTGACCCCTTCAGCAGTGTTATCACTGCGACCGCCTGGAACTTTCCTACGTTTTGAGTGGTAGTCACGTCTGTAGAGTGACATTTGCGGCCTTGATCGCAGTTTACAAATTTATTTTTCGATGAGTTTTTCTCTCCCTCTCCACTCTAACAACGATGTCACGCACTCTAGCTCTCGAACATTCTTCAAATACACACCCATTAATTCTTTTTACCGATTTATCGGCAAACCGTTCGGCGAAACGCTTAGAAAGCAGGCGATCCCTGAGCCGCACGCTTTGTAAACTTTTTTGTGTATGTGCGACAAAAACTGCGGGAGGAGTAGAGTGCCAAAAAAAAAGGACGTAAGAATAATAATAACTAGAAAAATTGCATTTCCTGCAGAAAAATTGTGTGGATGCCTTCTGCTGAAATGCCCGATGCATCTGTGGAAATTTGTATAGAAAGATAGAATTGTAGGATATTTTGAAATATTGTATTAATTTGTACAATATTGTAACAAAGTGAGAGATTACCTGGAAAAAGTTGAGTAATCTTTCTATATTTGCAATATTTATGCTGTTCATTATGTTTAAGCTGATATATTTGCCATATTTATACTTTTGACTTGTATATATTTTTATATGTTATGTATTACATGTCATATATATTGCCGTTTGCACCAGGGATAGAATAGAAATGCTATTTCAATTCTCTGTATGTAGTGTACACATAGCAGCACTGACAATAAAGTTGACTTGACTGTCACACCACGGTGAAGTCAAGCTGGGGTTTTGTTCTGTCTCGTCGTTTCCTGTTTTATTTTGAAATGTACCTGCCCTCTCGTTTCAGATCACGTGTCCTTCCCTTGTGTGTCACCTGTTGCCGTGATTCCTGATTGTCTCCACCTGTTCCCCATTACCCATCTGTGTGTCTATTTAGGTTCTGTGTCTCCCTTTGTCCTGTGCCAAAGTGTTTCGTCTTCTGTTCGTGCACCCAAGCCACTTCCAAGTCTTGTCACAGTCTAAGCGTGTTTGTTTGTGAGTTTTTGTTTCCGCCTTGAAACAGTGATTCTGTGTTGTAATTTTCTTAGTCCAGCTTTTGTTCCATAGTGTTTAGTTGAGTTGTTGTTTTCAGCCTCCCTTGGGGAGATTTTCAGTTCCTTGTTTGTGTGTACAGTTTTGTCTAGCCTCCCCCTTAAGGAGAGTTTTGGTTTCTTTCTTTTTTTGTTTTTTTAGAGATTTCAGTTAATGTTTGCAGCCTTTTGATTTTCCTCCTTGAGAGTGATTTTGATAATTTTTCATAACCACTATAGAGTTTTTCCTTAGGAGTGTTTTTTGTTTTCCTTAGTTTATATTAGTTTTTCATAGCCTGTGTTGTATCACTCTGTCGAGAGGTTTTTGTCTCCAAATAAATCTGCTCACTGACACCTCAGCATCTGAGTCCTGTTTGAGTTCCAGCCTGACATTAACGAGTGAGAATTGTAGAATACTGTGAAATATTGTATGAATTTTTAGGATATTAAAGCAAAGTGTGAGATTAGCTGAAATGTATGGAAATGTGTATGAAAAGATAGAATTGTAGGATATTTTGAAATATTGTATGACTTTGTAGAATATTCTAACAAAGTGTGAGCTGAGTGCTCCCTGTGGCCCCTGAGTGCAGGCATGAGGTTGCAAAGCAATGGCGCCATCTGTTGGGCCCTTATTAGAGCAGCGTGTGATTTTCCAAGGCATTAGATTATTGTAGAAAATGTTGAATAATTTGTACAGTATTAATAGAACTTTAGAAAAGTAATAGTTATTTGGATTTCCTGCAGAAATACGATGTGGATTGCATGAATTTGTAGAATATTGTAAGTAATCTTTCTATATTTGCAATATGTATACTGTTCA
>NC_040018.1:27598819-27611319 GCF_000972845.2 Larimichthys crocea | reverse complement strand
AGGAGAGGAGGACACAGGAGAGAAGGGGAGAGGAGAGGAGAGGAGGGGAGAGGAGGGGAGAGCAGAACAGGAAGTCGAGGAGAACCCCCGGAAGGAGGTTAGGGCTTTGATGATAGGTTATGAGGAGGAGACCGGAGAGGGGACATGAAGGGTTGAGTGGATGGTCGTTTGGGAAAGCCGAAACAAACGGCCACGCAGGAGGAGGGACAGGACGGAGAGAGGAGCCAGGAGGGAGGACCGAGGACGTGGAGATGAAAAGACGGTGAGAGGAGGAGACAGGAGAGGAGAGGAGAGGAGGAGACAGGAGAGGAGAGGAGGAGACAGGAGAGGAGAGGAGAGGAGGAGACAGGAGAGGAGAGGAGGAGACAGGAGGAGAGGAGAGGAGGAGACAGGAGAGGAGAGGAGAGGAGGAGACAAGAGGAGAGGAGGAGACAGGAGAGGAGAGGAGAGGAGGAGACAGGAGAGGAGAGGAGAGGAGAGGAGGAGACAGGAGAGGAGGAGAGGAGAGGAGGAGACAGGAGGAGAGGAGGAGACAGGAGAGGAGAGGAGGAGACAGGAGAGGAGAGGAGAGGAGGAGACAGGAGTGGAGAGGAGGAGACAGGAGGAGAGGAGGAGACAGGAGAGGAGAGGAGGAGACGAGGAGAGGAGGAGACAGGAGAGGAGAGGAGAGGAGGAGACAGGAGAGAGGAGAGGAGAGGAGGAGACAGGAGGAGAGGAGACAGGAGAGGAGAGGAGAGGAGGAGACGAGAGGAGAGGAGGAGACAGGAGAGGTGAGGAGGAGACAGGAGGAGAGGAGAGGAGGAGACAGGAAGAGAGGAGAGGAGGAGACAGGAAGAGAGGAGGAGAGAGGAGAGGAGAGGAGGAGACAGGAGGAGAGGAGAGGAGAGGAGGAGACAGGAGGAGAGGAGAGGAGAGGAGAGGAGGAGACAGCTTTGAGGCTCACTCCGTGTTATTGTTACTGAGACTTTGTTGTGACGGCCGTCTGTCCCTGATCGAGACCGCTGGTGAACACGAGCTCAGCAGCAGCAAAGATGCAGCAGCAAACATGCAGCAGACATGCAGCATCAAAGATGCAGCAGCAAACATGCAGCATCAAAGATGCAGCAGCAAACATGCAGCAAACATGCAGCAAACATGCAGCATCAAACATGCAGCATCAGACATGCAGCAGCAAACATGCAGCAAACATGCAGCATCAGACATGCAGCAAACATGCAGCATCAGACATGCAGCATCAGACATGCAGCAGCAAACATGCAGCAGCAGACATGCAGCAGCAAACATGCAGCAGCAGCAAACATGCAGCAGCAGCAAACATGCAGCAGTGCTGACATTGACACAGAATCCGTCTGGCTCTGATCCAAACGAACTCTGTGATATTGGTTTGTCACACGAGCCTCAAAGAAAGGACCGTGATGAGATTATCAAAGATATTCTTTATCAAGGTCACCATCATCATCACCATCACCATTACCATCATCAATAAACCTGCACATTATTTTATTTATTTATTGTGGCGACAAACTAAAGACATGTACGTTATGTTCTATTACAGGTTTTATGTAACGCTCCAGCTCTTCATCTGTCCATCCTTGTCTCCATTAATCCATTAGTTGTTGATCAGTGTTTCCATGGTGACGTCTCAAATCAGAGAATTACATAATATAATAAAAAATTCAATCACTTATAAAAAAAAAATAGTTGGTGACGGATGATTCAAACTTTTTTTCCTTCATTGTGTCGATCGAAACTCACCATGACGACTTGAGCGGCTCTTCACGACTCGAGCGTCTCGCAGCTCTTCACGACTCAAACCGGCTCTTCACGTCTCGAGCGGCTCGCAGCTCTTTACGACTCGCAGATCTTCACGCGGCTCGCAGCTCTTCACGTCTCGAGTGGCTTGCAGCTCTTCACGCGGCTCTCAGCTCTTCACGACTCGAGCAGCTCGCAGCTCTTCGCGTCTCGAGTAGAGTTGTCACGATACTAAAATGAGTAACTCCGATACTATACCAGACAAAGTATCGCGGTTCCGGGTATTATTGCGATACTGCAGCCTTTTTTATTATTATTATTTTTATAAACTGCAATGTATTTGTACAAGTTAGTTTGAAACAACGACGTTTGTTTTTTAAGCAAAATTAGTGTTGCCACTGACGAAGACGCCACGGCAGACTCGCTGCTCGGGCCCGGTGCTTCTGCCATGGTGAGTGTGTTGTCTCGTGTCTGGGCGAGACAGAACTTTAGCTTGTTGTTTGTTCTGAAGCGAGTTTCTATCGAAGCGGAGCTGTCTTCGCGGAGTTTGTTCTTGCCGGCAGAAACACACAAACAGCCAATCAGCTAACAGACGGGCGGACCCAGCGTGCGGAAACAGCCTATCATATCCCTGGACGTCACCAGTAACAGGCAAACAGCCAATCATTCAGCAGCTGTGTAGTTCGGTTGTGGTTCCACGTTGGTTTGTTTACAAAGGAGTAGCATGCAGTGAGAAGCCTGGTCATGAACATAATTCACAACCCGTTTCTTGAAGTCTGAATGTTTCCTCAGGAGTCAGATGTGATTGGACAATGATGATCATTATTAATATTTATACATTATCATGACATGATTACTTTGTATCAGGAGCTCTGTCATCAGAATGTGTTTTGGGTTTAGGTGTGCTGCTCAACACAAAGACGTCTGTGATCGGATCATCAAAGTGTTGTGTCAGTCGTAGCATTACATTTAACGCCTGCTCCAGTTCAAGTTCGTCAGCAGCATCGTAACCTAACGAGTCTGCTCTGCTGACTGACACTTCATCATTTCCTCATGTCTTCTTTTTGACAGTTATTAACTGTTTTTATTAAGTTATTACGTCACGTTAATTAATGATAATGATTCATTTTTCTTAAAAAATGATCAGTCACTTTTCACAGACTGTCTAAAACCTGGACGTAGTCTCTCGAGACGTCCCCGCCAGACTGTGCTGAAACCGGACGTAGTCTCCTGACGTCCCCGCAGACTGTCAAAACCTGGACGTAGTCTCCTGGACGTCCCCGCAGACTGTCTAAAAACTTGGACGTAGTCTCCCGTGACGTCCCCACAAGACTTCTAAAACCTGGACGTAAGTCCTCTGTGACGTCCCCGCAGACTGTCTACAAAACCTGGACGTAGTCTCTGTGACGTCCCCCGAGACTGTCTAAAAACCTGGACGTAGTCTCTGTGGACGTCCCCGCAGACTTGTCTAAAACCTGGACGTAGTCCTCCTGTGACGTCCCCGCGATGTCTAAAACCTGGACGGAGTTCTGTGACGTCCACGCAGACTGTCTAAAACCGGGACGATAGGTCTCTGTGACTCCCCACAGACTGTCGAAAAAACCTGAAAACACTTCGTACGTTCAGTAACGTTTACGTTAACGCTGCTGTAACGTCCAACTGCCTCAGACCGTTAATAAAGTTATGTTTGAATAAAAGTGGAAAGCAATTTGAAGATGGGAAAGAAAGACGGAAAGAGACTATTCAGTCGTGACCCTCGCCATCCGCCCGTTGCGTCTGTTTGCTTTCTGCTCCCGTCCAACTTTAGCTGAGGGGCTTCCGTCTGGTGGAGAAGACGGCTCTGAGCTCTTATCCTGACTGACCACAAACACGCGTGAATGTACCGCGGGTGAATTTCACACATGCTGCAGAGAGCACGGCTCCCTCACGCTGTTTGGCTGTAGCACACACACACACACCACCATGTTTTTAAACGTGCTTCTTTAACCAGGCGTGCCACCCGTTGGAATTTATATCAGGTGACATCTGACTGTTGACTCTGCATGACTCGGCACTTTTCCTGCCGGTTGCCATTAAGAACTTGATGTCCTTTAATGTTAGGAATGGTGAGCGTCTCACAGTGCAGATTAACTGAGCGTGTCAGTGGTGATCTCCTTTTGGTGTAGAGCCACTGATGCAGTTACGTGGTCCGTCACTGCTTCATTTTCATCTTCACAGTGAATGTGAAGCCGACGAGTGAAAAAACTGCTTCCAGCAACGATGAATCAATCGTTTATTTCAGTCCACGTTTTTAATTTGTGGAAACACAACATTAAAAAACAGTAATTATTTGGATCCATAAAAATTGTGTCTGACTAAGTCCTCTGTGACGTCCCGCGTGCCCCGCAGACTGGTCACTGAAACCTGGACGGAGGCTCTGTGACGTCCCCAGCAGCTGGTCTAAACCATGGACGTATCATCTAGTAACGTCCCCCACAGACTAGTCTAAAACCTGGACGTAGTCTCTGTGACCACAGACTGTCCTAAAACCGGGACGTAGTCTTCCGTGACGTCCCCCGCAACTGTCTAAAAAACCTGGAACGTAGTCTCTGTGACCGTCCCCCATACTGTTAAAACCGTGGAAGTAGTCTCCGTGAACGTCCCCCGGGCAGGACTGTCTAAAACCTGGACGTAGTCTCGCGAGACGTCCCCCGCAGACTGTCGAAAACCGGACGGAGTATCTGTGAACGTCCCGCAGACTGTTAAAAACCTGGACCGTAGTCAAACGAGCCGTCAGACATTCTTGTTGTAACCCGTCTTCCTGTCGGTCTCATCATCGTTTTGTCATCGCTCCACCCGGCAGCACCCCCCACCTCGCCTCCCATCCCAGGGGTTTAAAAACCTCCTCCGCGTCTCCTCCTCTTGCTTGTTCCTCCTCTCCTCCTTCCTCTCTCTCCTCCTCTGCCTGCTCCGCTTCTCCGCCGCCTCTTCCTGCTCATCTTCCATCCCCTCTTCCTCCTGTTCCTCTTTCTCTTCCTTTTCCGTCCTCTTTTTTTTCCTCATCCCCTCCTCTTTTTCTTCCTCATACTCTTCTCCTCTCTTTTTTCTTCCTCATCCTCTTTCTCTTCCTCATCCTCTTCCCTCCTCCTCTCTTCCTACCTCCGCCTCCTCTTCCCTCCTTCTGAGGCTTCTTCTGATGTTGTAAATGATGGAGGAAAGCTGTGATGACACTCATGTTTTAGTGAACTGAAAAGTCTTGGTTTATTTGTCAGGTGGTTTTTATGGGAGTTTATGAAGATAAGGAGTGTGTAAACAGTCTTAAATCTGACACGAAAGGGCAAGAGCGACCTTTTAAAGGAACCCGTGAGTCATCTATCGGTCGAACACGTCCGTTCTCTCGGTTCTCACCTGATCGTCCTTTCCTCCGTCAGTCTGTCTGTGGGGTTGCTTGACAAGCCGGTGGTTGTCTTCACACTCTCGTGTTATCTAGGGCCTTTGCCCACGGGAGATCCTGTGGTTAAGCAGCTGTACGAAGTACGACCCGACACCGCGCCGTACCGCACCTGGCAAGAAGCTCTGGTCGAGGTCCCACAGCACCCGACTGTCTCAGCAAATGTCAGCGTCCTGCTTTGAGAGAGGCAGTGGGAGTGCTTCCTAATGCTCCTACCTCAGCTCCTGGGGCCAGTCACAACCTTTCAAAAGACGATCAAACTTTTTGTTGTTGTTCGCACAGACTGAAGTAACTCGACTTGGTAGTTGAATTCTTGGTGATTCTTCCGGAGCAAGCTCTTCCTCTCCTGTCGCAGTCTTCACTCTCAGCTGCTCGCTGAGACCTGTTTGTCTAAGCGGGTCCCTCGAACCGCAAACCCCTCTGCCGCTCGAGCAAACGCATCGACATCCCCGTTGAGTGTCCTCATCAGCCGGTCCTGCAGGTTCACGAGGAAGCTCTGTGTCTCAACTGCTTCACGGCTCGGATTTCAGCCACACAGCGACCGCACTTTATAAATCAGACATCATAGCTTCAATGGATTAATCTGACGGTACTCGGGTCCAATCAACTGCTGCTGCCTTTAAAGCCACATCACGCTAACCATATTACTTCATCACACGTATCATATTTAATGTTTAACATGGGTTTTGATCCTGTGGCATAATTTGATTTAAAAAAGTGTTGGTTGGACTGTCCCCTCTGACGTTGTCTGTATGTTTTTGGTTGGTGACGTTTCAGGGAACTAGGTGCTGAATTATTTGGCTACGGCGCCCGAAGCCTCGCACCTTCGTGACCCAGGCTCTTCTGATCCAGCTGTACGCACGGATTTCACAAGAGTGGCTGTTCGACTGTCGAGAAAGACCGACTACGTCTTCATAAACTCATCCCGCCGATGTCAACGCGCTTCTTACAGGTTTGTGTGTGTATTTTTTAAATCCTGTAATCTGAACCCAGCACAGCGGCTCTGTGGTGTCGCTGAAGTGTGTGTGGGTGTGTGTGTGTTTTGTGTTGTGTGGGTGTGTGTTGGGGGGTTGTGTGTGTGTAATACAGGACAGCCGTTGAAACACTGCATCATCGGGGTCACCATCTTGTCCCAAGAGCTGACCAAATGAATCAAATCAGAAGTCGGTGCTCAGTCGTCTCTTCTCTTCAGCCTCTGGTTTCTCTTCGTAGTGTTTCAAAGGTTTAACAATCGTGGGTGGGGTGTGGTGTGTGTGGGGTGTCCTGACAGGCGGAACACGGACGCCACCCTCTGACCAAACATAGAAGATCCGCATCGTCGTCAGGAGACTCCTCTCTTTCGCATTTCACACTCTTTCCTGTACCTCCTCAAACAGGTAGGCGCTGATTTTAATTGGGGAGGGAAGAAAACAGTAAGTAGAGTTCTGTTTTACCACTTTCCTCTGAACCGCAAGCCAGCGCTGTGAGCTAGTGTCCAGCGACAAGCGAGACTTTGACTGAAGCTCACTTTTGCTTTCAGGCCTTCGGGGAAGGAACCTGGAACCTGAAACGATGAGTCTCAGCACGGCCTGCTCATGCAGCTTGCGTCAAACTCAGCTACAATTGCCTCAACTAACTAACGACTTCAAGGAAAACTTTCCACAGAGACGAGTCGTCGGACGACCTTCGGGCACCGTGCAGATCCCCAACGTCCGGAGACAGGGAGCTGCCGGAAATGGTTCCAAATATGACGTGTCCGTATTTGTGTTCCCCTCACGTTAAGGATCATTCCCTCGCTTTTGCCGTGTTCTGGTTCAGAAGAAATCAACGGAAATCTAACCGACCTCCTCAGCTTCAGTGTCTGTGAACAGTCAGGTTTTAAGGATAATGTCGAGGTCGTGACAGTGAAACGTGCTGACAGCTGTTCTTCCCCTCTTGTGTTTTTTTGTTTTTCTTCCCTCGCAAGCGTTTCTTGATTCCTCCCCTTGCAAGCTCTTTTTCAATTATATCATTCCATCCCTCCGTCCCTTTACTTCCCGTTGGTAAAGGTGAGACGTTCTTCATAGCGTGACAACGGCCAGGATAAGTGTAAACTTCCTGTGTTGGACTGAAAAACATTGTGTGTGTGGGTGTGTGGTGTGGGTGTGTGTGTGTGGTGTGTGCGCAGGTGTGTCCATGTCTAAGTTGCAGATAGGCCTCCGTCAGGGGGGGGGGGGGGGGGGGGGGGGGGGAGGGGGGGGAGGTCTCGCTTCAACAACGCGAAACGAGCGAAGTTTCTTTCACATTGGTGGACGGAGTGAAGAGTTACTAGCAAACCCTCAGGGTAGGTACACCACACACACACACACACACACACACACACACACCCCGTTAGCAAGCGGGTGGTTGGATGCCGTGAACCGTGTTTGTGTCTCAGTGTTGCCAATCCAACAACTACCACGAGTTCTGTCGCTGCTGCCGCGGCTGAAGAGTACTACCAGCGGGGGGGCTGGTCAAATTAGAAACCTACCACCCCAAGTCATCCGCCCATAGCCAACTTCACCCTCACCAGTCTGCAGTAACAGAGCTGGACCGAGCAAACGTTCATGAGCACAGTCCAGTCAGTCAGTCAGTCAACCTCAGTTGATTGTGAATGAGGTTATACAGACAGCAAGAAGTCTGTGATGAGGAGGTAAAGCTGTCATCAACAAACACAAACAGAGTTTAAGCATCAGTGTGGTTGAAGGTTTGAGGAGAATGTAAACCCCTCCACCTGCTCCTCACCTGCTCATCACCTGCTCCTCTCTCCTGTGTGTCGCAACTGGGAATTCGCACACCAACAGTGTTCACGACCTGCGTTGAGTCTGGGCAGCGCCTGGCAGCATCGGTCCCCTACGTTAAAGCCAAAAGCCACCGAGCCTCAATCGGCTGGAGACGTACACTCCAGAGTCACCAAGGCCTACTCACGTCGCGGCTCGAGTCGGTGCACGTCATCCGCAGGTAGATCACCGTGGTTGCCAGGTCGAGACTCTTTCGGTGCCAGCCGCCTCACGATCTGACATGTAGAGATTATATTTGTTATAACTTTGGGATGTCTGAAGTGTGAAGTGTAAAGGGACGGGACAGGGGAGGAGTCTGTGCTGTTACTGGTAACAACAAAACCGACAAACTTGTTGCTTTTTGCATCTTTCGGACCCTGTGTTTTAGTCAGCGAGCTATAAGAGGAGCTGCGAGGTGGATTAATGTTTGCCATGAGCGGGTCCTTTCTAAGATAAAACCGTTGCTAAGGCAATGTTAAAAAGCACCAAGTCTGAATGTGTCGATCCACAACAGAGACTTTTAGAAGACCCTCTCGATGACGCCGGCCCCCTGGTTTCCCAGCAGTTAGATCCAAGCTGGTCCACCATTCCGGGAGTGTGAGTACGAGAAGACTTGTGCTCTGCTTGGTCCAATGTTTGCGACCAGGGCGGCTCAGACGTACCAGGGAGCTGCTTCAGGTCCACCACTCGAGCGGCCGCAGACATCACTGTGCAGGAGGGTTTTTTACGGCTGCACTCAAATGGGGATTCAAGCTCAAAGCTTAAATTGAAGTTTGATACTTGATTGTAACCTTTTCAAAATTAATTCTGATTGTTTGAAATGGAAATCGTGGTGGACTTCTTGAAATGACAGCATTTAGGATTAAATGTCCTTTATTAATATTATTGTCCTCCCTCTTGCAGGTCGGCCTTGAACGTGGTTGGTTTTATATAATCGGGGCTGTGATCGGTGGAGGGTGGTCGTTTGCGAGCACAGTGAGCAGGACCCATGGACGGAGAGTTAGTCTGTCGGTAGAAGTCAAGAACAGACCTTTAACTTGAACCTCCAGTCTGCTTTCGGGCTGCACAGTGGAATCCAGATGGTGTTTGCTGTAACTGAAACACCGACTACACGTTTCTGTTCAAACCTTCAGGGTGCTCCAGCTGATTGATCTGGACCGACGTCGCGGCTATCTGCAGGCCGCAAGAGAGACTTGGAGCTGCTATGCTCACTGCTTCGAACAGTTCATGAAGATCTACAATCGGTGAACCAGGTGCAGAAATCATCGAAGGGAAGAGAAACTGTCTGTCCTGTCTGTCTGTCTGTCCTGTCGCTGTTGTCCCGTTAACCCTGGCCTGCCCCCCAGTTTCGCCTCCTCTGTTCAGGGTTAAGTTGGGAGAGCAAGGTCTTTTGTGCTCGGGCTGACAGCAAGCGGTTTCCTTAGAGACTCGACTCTTGGTTGAACTATTGTGTGGTGGGATGTGCTGAGACTACGACGCCGCTTCACGCGGACGGACGGATGTGTTCTCTTTGTTCGGGCAGAGACTGCCAAAATGTGAACGTCCCAGATAGGGGGTTGAATGTGGAGGGTAGACCAGGTTGGTTTGGCTCCTAGGGAATGGAATCGATGCGCTCGACTCAACGCCTCGATGCGCTTCAAACGATTTGCTGTTCACGATACCATTTTCTCAGGATTTGGTTTTAAATCAAAATGAGCTACAGAACCAAATTCTGACCAATAAAAGTATAATCTGTTATCTTAGGAAAAAAATTTCAGGTGCTCTCAAACAGTTTGTGTTTGTAATAAAAAGTGCAACTTTAAAAACAAAACACAGGACAGATATCTGCTGTCTTTAGGACTTTACTTATGGGCAGCTGATATCAGCTGCATGTCGCTCGGGTTGCCGATGCGTGTTCGCTCGTGTTGCCCGCTGCGTGTCGCTCGTGTTTGCGCTGCAATGTCGCTCGTGGTTGCCCGCTGCGTGGTCCGCTCGGGTTGCCGGCCGCCTGCGTGTCGCTCGGGTTGCCGCTGCGTGTCCCCCACGCTCCTGTTGCCGCTGCGTGTCGCCGTGTTGCCGCTTCGTGTTCGCTCGTGTTGCCGTGAGTGTCCCGCTCGTGTTGCCCGTTGCGGGTCCGCTCGTGGTTGGCCGCTGCGTTCGCTCGTGTTGCAAGCTGCGGTGGTCCGCTCGTGTTGCGTGCCAGCTCGCGTGTCGCTCGTTTGCCGATGCATCCGCTCGTGTTGTGCCGCTCATGCCGCTCGTGTTGCCGCTGCGTGTCTCGCGTGGTTGCCGCTGCGTGTCTCTCGGTTTTTGCCGCTGCGTGTCGCTCGTGGTGCCGCTGCGTGTCGCTCGTGGTTGCCCGCTGCTGTTGACGTCGGACTTGAACAATGAATCACCAACCAGTGACGATTTTAAGATGAGTAAGAAAAAGAACATATCTCGCACGTTCGTTAAGAATCGATTTTTTCTGGCCACCGTGCGAGTCCCCGTTATTTGTAACCGCGATTTTTAATCGTGTCACGATGCAATCGTTCGTCTCTACCCACGACCCTTCCAGAGGTTCAATCACGTCAGCACATGGCCCACACAGTCGCTAACCAAAATTAAACCAGAACATGTTGGATCAAGTTGGATGTCGTTCCGCTGCAGGAAAACTTAAGCCCATCTGTAACTTAGCGTGTTCCTCAGACTGAATTATATTCAGATCGGTGTCCACGTGTCTTACCTGGTGTTTGTACCCAGCATCAGTCCCGGCTCTCATAATCGACAGCCAAGTCCAGGATAAAACTTTGATCTTTTACGTCTGCAGTCCCTGAAAACTGAGCAGGAGTGACGGCCTCTGCAGCCTCTCGCCCTTCAGACTTTTATCTGGTACCGTGAACTTGCCCAAGGGAAGGAGAGCCGCCTCTTTCAACACTTCTGTCCCGTTATAGCGAGCTAGTCCAGGTACAAGTGAAATTGACGCCGTACAGGTCTGTGTACGTGATACGGACCTGACGGGACGTGCTCAGTGAAGAAGGCCAGTTTACTGTTGCTGGTTCTGAAGTTTTAAAAATTGACAGTTTTTCAAATGCAGTGTTATGATGTTTTTACATGACCGTGACAACGGCGCCTACACGAGAACCAGAACCAAACAGGTTCTCAGGTCAAGTGAGGCTCCAGGCTACAGGTTAGTTTCCTTCACGCCTGGGATGTGAATATTAGAGTGGGTCGCATATCGGTCAGTTTAGCTGTGAGATGGGCCCCCGTCCTTGGTAGTTTAGCCCTGTGGACCGACCCGCTCTTTATCCTGCCACCTCTTCATGCTTCACTTGTCTCTCTCTGCTGAAGGTTTATGGGCTCGTCTCCATCCTGTCCATCACATCCCAGGTCAGGTCCAACCGCAGCTGTGAACGGGATTACTGGTCAAAGAATATCATAATCAGTGATGAACTGAACTAAGAAAGTTTGTGAAACAAACATTATGGACCGGTGATCACATGAACCAAAACCTCTGTTACTGTGTGTGTGTGTGATTACATGAAGGATGTGTGTGTGTTGCTGTTTAACTGCAAAGCTTTAATCGACGACTTATCAAGAATTCTTGGGGTTTGAACGACGAGACCGATGGTACTCAGTGCTTTATAGGGAAAATTGTGGAGTAAAGGAATATCAGAAACAATATTTGATAGTTGTTGTTCTTCAATCATTCAAACGGAAGTCTTTTTTGTCTCTTCCTCCAGCACAACAAACTTGGAAGTACTGGGGCCAGTGTGTGAAGCCAATCACCTCCCAAGACCACTCCAACTACCTGAACGGACCTTTCTTTAGGATATCCTTCAAAACGTTTGTGCTGAGAGTACAAACACGTGTGTTGTCTGAGCGTTACACGTGTGTTTGTTGAGTTTTGGTCTGAGCGTTACACATGGGTTTGTCCTGAGTTTGTCTGAGCGTTTACACTGTGTTTTGTCTGAGCGTTACCGTGTTTGGTCTGAGGCGTTAACACGGTTTTGTCCTGAGCGTGTTACAACACGTGTTTGGTCTGAGCGTTAACACGTGTTTGTCGAGCGTTAAAACGTGTTTGTCTGAGCGTTACACTTGGTGTTTGAGCGTTAACATACCGTGTGTTTGTCTGAGCGTTACCGTGTGTTGGTCTGAGCGTTACACGTGTGGTTTGTCTGAGTTGTGTCTGAGCGTTACAACGGGGGTTTTGTCTGAAGCGTTAGCACGTTTGTTTGTCCCTGAGTTTGTCTGAGCGTTACACTTGGGTTTGTCCTGAGTTTGTCCTGAGCGTTACAACGTGTGTTTGTCTGGTTTGTCTGAGAGTTACACGGTGTTTTGTCTGAGCGTTACCCACTTGTGGTTTTGTCTGAGTTTTGTCTTAGCGTTACACTGGTGTTTGTTGAGTTTGTCCTGAGCGTTACACGTGTGTTTTGTCGAAGCGTTACCTGTGTTTGTCTGAGTTTGTCTGAGGCTTTACACGTGTGTTTGTCTGAGTTTGGTCTGACGTTACACGTGTGTTTGTCCGAGCGTTTACGCGTGTGTTTGTCTGAGCGGTACGCGGGTGGGGTTTGTCCTGGAGC
>NC_040018.1:27554372-27598809 GCF_000972845.2 Larimichthys crocea | reverse complement strand
ACATGGCAGCAACAGCAGCAACATGCAGCAGCAACATGCAGGAAACATTGCAGCAAACATGCAGCAACATCAGGCAACATGCAGCCAGCAAACATGCGCAAACATGCGCAAACTGGCCCGCACACATGCAGCAAACATTGCAGCAAACATCAGCAAACATGCAGCAAAAACATGCCGCAACCATGCAGCAGCAAACATGCCAGCAAAACATGCAGCAAAACCTGCGCAAACCATGCAGCCGCAACACATGCAGCAGCAGCAAAGATGCAGGCAAACATGCAGCAGCAACATGCAGGCAGCAAAAACATGCAGGCAAACATGCAAGCCAACATGCAGCCCAAACTGCAGCAGCAAACATGCAGCAGCCAAACATGCATCAGCAACATGCAGCAGCAAACATGCATCAGCAACCTGCAGCAGCAACACATGCCCAGCAAACAATGCAGCAAATATGCAGCAAACTGCAGCAGCAAACATGCAGCAAAAATTGCAGCAACATGCAGCAAACCTTCAGCAAACATTCCAAGCAGCAAAAGATGCAGCAAACATGCAAGCAGCAGAACATGCAAGCCACATGCAGCAGCAAACACTGCACAAACATGCACTTCAGACATGCCGCGCAAAGATGCAGCAGCAAAGATGCAGAGCCGACATGCAGCAAACAGGCAGCAGCAAACATGCAGCAGCCATGCAGCAGCAAAAACATGCCGCAGGCAGATCATGCAGCAAAGATGATCAGACATCTTTTTTGGGGGGGGGCAGCAGCAAAAGATGCAGCAGCAAAGCTGCAGCAGCAGACAGGCAGCAACATGCAGCAGCAAACAGCAGCAGACATGCAGCAGCAAACATGCAGCAGCAGACAGCAGCAACCATGCCGCAGCAAGATGCCAGCAGAACATGCAGCAGCAAACATGCAGCAGCAGCAAACATGCAACGCCGCAGCAAACACCATGCAGCAGCAAAACATGCAGCAGCAAACCATGCAGCAGCAACAGATTCCGCAGCAAACATGGCAGCAGCAAACATGCAGCAGCAAACATGCAGCAGCAAAATGCAGCCAACATGCAGCAGCAGACATGCAGCAAACATGCGCAGCAAACATGCAAGCAGCAAGATGCAGCAGACATGCCAGCAGCAGCAAACCTGCAGCAGCCAGCAAACATGCAGCAGCAGACATGCCGCAGCCAACATGCAGCAGCAGAACATGCAGAAACATGCAGGGCCAGCAAACACATGAAGCAGCAAAACATGCAGCAGACCATGCAGCCGCAACGATGCAGAGCAGACATGCCAGCCAAACATGAGCAGCAAACATGCAGCAGCAAAACATGGCAGCAGACATGCAGCAGCAACATGCACTGCAGACATGCACGCACAGACATGCAGCAGCAAACATGCAGCAGCAAACATGCCGCAGCCGGACATGCGCCATGACATGCGCAGCAAGGCAGCAAACATGCCGCAGCAAACAGCAGCAGACATGCAGCAGCAAAACATGCAAGCCAAACATGCAGCAGCAGACCATGCAGCAGCAAACATTTCAGCAGCAGAAACCTGCAGCAGCAAACATGCAGCAGCCGCCAAACATGCATCAGCAAACATGCCGCAGCAACCATGCCGCAGCAGACATGCAGCAGCAAACATGCAGCAGCAGCAAACACATGCAGGCAAAAGGTGCCCCCCCAAACATGCAGCAGCAAACATGCCGCAGCAGCACACCATGCAGCAGCAAACATGCAAGCAGCAAACATGCAGGCAGCCGACATGCCGCCGGCAAACATTGCAGCAGCAACATGCAGCAAAAACTGCAGCAGCAGACATGCAGCAGCAAACATGCAGCAGCAGCAAACATGCCGCAGCAAACATGCAGCAGCAAAACATGCAGCAGCAGTACCATGCCGCAGCAACCATCAGCAGCCGCTGACATTTACACAGACTCCGTCTGGCTCTGATCCAAACGAACTCTGTGATATGGTTTGTCCACACGAGCCTCAAAGACAGGGACCGTGCTGAGATATCACAGCTATTCTTTATAAGGTTCCCATCATCTCACACATCCACCATTACCCTCATCAATACACCTGCACATTATTTTATTATTTGATTGTGGCGACAAACTCAAAGACATGTTACGTTATGTCTATACAGGTTTTTATGTTAACGCTCCAGCCTCTTCTCATTGTCCATCCTGGTCTCCATTAATCCATTAGTTGTGATCAGTGTTTCCCATGGTGACGTCTCACCGCATTCTTTACGACTCGCGATCTTCACGCGGCTCGCGCTCTTCACGATCGAGCAGCTCGCAGCTCTTCCCGACTCGAAACCGGCTCGCAGCCTCTTTACGACTCGCAGATCTTCACGCGGGCGCGGCTCTTTCCACGTCTCGAGTGGCTTACAGCTCTTCACGCGCTCTCAGCTCTTCATGCCTCGAGCGGCTTCGCAGCCTCTCGCGGTTCTCGAGTAGAGTTGTCACGTATGCTAAAATGAGTAACCCGATACTATACAGACAAAGTTCGCGGTCCGGGTATTATTGCGATACTGCAGCCTTTTTTATTATTATCTTTTTATAAACTGCGCTGTATTTGTAAAGTTAGTTGAAACAACGACGTTGTTTTTAAGCCAAATAGTGTTGCCACTGCGAAGACGCCACGGCAGACTCGCTGCTCGGGCCCGGTGCTTCTGCCATGGTGAGTGTGTTGTCTCGTGGTCTGGGCCAGAAGAACTTTAGCTGTTGTTTGTTCTGCAGCGAGTTTCTATCGAAGGCGGAGCTTGTCTTCCTGGAGGCAGAAACACACGAACACCAATCAGCTCAACAGACGGGCGGACCCAGCGTGTGGAAAGCCTTATTCATCCCTGACGTCACCAGTAACAGGCAAAAGCCAATCATTCAGCAGCTTGGAGTTCGGTTGTGTTCCATGTTGGTTTGTTTACAAAGGAGTAGCATGCAGTGAGAAGCCGGGAGGAGAGCAGAGGCGGGCCGCTATGTAGCGGAGACTGGCACCGGTAGTTTAGTAATCCACGGTAGTACCGTCATGTGAATTTCTAGTATAGTACGCGCGGTTATGATTTGGCACCGCGGGGGTACCGTGTATACTGTGGGTATCGTGCAACTCTAGTCTCGAGCGTCTCGCGGTCTTTCACGCAGCTCTTCACGTCTTGAGCTGAACCTGGACGACAAAGAGGCTCTGATTTTTAACAGTTTGAGTCCCGCGTGAGGAAATCAGAGTCTGTGAGCTGTATCACTTTCCCGTTTAATATCGATACCCGTTTCATGAACATAATTCACAACCCGTTTCTTGAAGTCTGAATGTTTCCTCAGGAGTCAGATGTGATTGGACAATGATGATCATTATTATTTATTTACATTATCATGACATGATTACTTTGTATCAGGAGTTCTGTCATCAGAATGTGTTTTGGGTTTAGTGTGCTGCTCAGGACACAAGACGTCTTGTGATCGTGATCATCAAAGTGTTTGTCAGTCGTAGCATTACATTTAACGCCTGCTCCAGTTCAAGTTCGTCCGCAGCATCGTAACCTAACGAGTCTGCTCTGCTGACTGACACTTCATCATTCCTCATGTCTTCTTTTTGACAGTTATTAACTGTTTTTATTAAGTTATTACGTCACGTTAACTTTAATGATAATGATTCATCTTTGAATAGTCACTTTCAACTAAAAAATCTCTGAGACGTCCCCGACTGTCGAACGTAGTCTCGTGACCCCGCAGACTGTCTAAAACCTGGACGTAGTCGCTCCGTGACGTCCCCGCAGACTGTCTAAAACCTGGACGTGTCTCCGTGACGTCCCCGCAGACTGTCTAAAACCTGAACGTAGTCTCCGAGACGTCCCCGCAGGACTGTCTAAAAACCTGGACGTAGTCTCTGTGACGTCCCGCCAGACCGTCTAACACCTGGACCGTAGTCTCTGTGACTTCCCCGCAGACTGTCTAAAACCTGGACGTAGTCTTGGACGTCCCCGCGGACTGTCTAAACGCTGTGAATGTCCAACCCCTCAGACGTTGTTAAAAAGTTATGTTTTTGATTAAAGTGAAGCATTTGAAAATGTGTGAAAAGACAGAAGGAAGACGACTTTCAGTCTTGACCTCGCCTCCGCCCGTTGCTTCTACCGCCCGTCCAACTTTATCTGGGTGTTCAGTTGGTGGAGCAGACGGCTCGTGAGCTCTTATCTGACTGACCACCACGCGTGATGTAACGCTGGTGATGTCACACATTGCTGCAGAGAGCACGGCTCCTCACCTGTTTGCTGTAGCACACACACACACACCATGTTTTAACGTGCTTCTTAACCAGGCGGTTCCACCCTTTTGAATTTATCAGTGACATCTGACTGTGACTCTGCATGACTCGGCACTCTTTCCTGCCGGGTCATGAATGAACTGATGTCCTTTAATGTTAGAAGTGGTGAGCGTCTCACAGTGCAGATTACTGAGCGTGTCAGTGGTGATCTCCGTTTTGTTAGAGCCCCGTGATGCATTACGTGTCCGTCACTGCTTCATTTTCATCTCACAGTGGATGTTGAAGCCGACGATGAAAAAACTGCTCCAGCAACGAGTGAGATCAATCGTTTATTTCAGTCCACGTTTTTAATTTGTGGAAACAGCAACATTAAAACATGTAATTTTTTATCCTAAAAATATTATGTTCTGACTAGTCTCTGTGACGTCCCCGCGCAGACTGTCTGAAACCTGGACGTAGTCTCTGTGACGTCCCCGCAGACTGTTCTAAAACCTGGAGTAGTCTCTGTGACGTCCCCACAGACTGTCTAAACCTGGGACTAGTCTCTGTGACCACAGACTGTCTAAAACCTGGGACGTAGTCTCCGTGACGTCCCCGCAGACTGTCTAAAACCTGGACGTAGTCTCTGTGACGTCCCCGCACGGGGTACTGTCTAACACCTGGACGTAGTCTCTGGACGTCCCCGACGACTGTCTAAAACCTGGACGTAGTCTCGTGACGTCCCCGGCAGACTGTCTAAAAACCTGGACGTAGTCAAAAAGGCCGTCAGACATTCTGTGTGTAACCGTCTTCTGTCGGTCTCATCGTTTTGTCCATCGCTCACCGGCAGCATCCCCACCTCGTCCCCCTCCAGGGGTTTAAAAACCTCCTCCTCGTCCTCCTCCTCTTCTTGTCCTCCTCTCCTCCTCCTCCTCTTCTCCTCCTCTTCCTGCTCCTCTTCTCCTCCTCCTCTTCCTGCTCCTCTTTCCACCCTCTCCTCCTGTTCCTCTTTCTCTTTCCTCTTTTTTTCCTCATCCTCCTCCTCTTTTTCTTCCTCATCCTCTTTCCTCCTCCTCTTCTCTTCCTATTCTCCTGTCTAAAACCTGGACGTAGTCTCTGTGACGTCCCCGCAGACTGTCTAAAACCTGGACGTAGTCTCTGTGACGTCCCCACAGACTGTCTAAAACCTGAAAAACATCTTCGTTACGTTCATGTAACGTTACGTTAACGCTGCTGTAACGTCCAACCTCCTCAGACGTTAATAAAGTTATGTTTGATAAAAGTGAAGCATTTGAAGATGTGTGAAAGACAGACGGAAAGACGACTTTCAGTCTTGACCTCGCCTCCGCCCGTTGCTTCTGCGCCCGTCCAACTTTATCTGAGGGGCTTCAGTCTGGTGGAGCAGACGGCTCGTGAGCTCTTATCTGACTGACACACGCGTGATGTAACGCTGGTGATGTCACACATGCTGCAGAGAGCACGGCTCCTCACCTGTTTGCTGTAGCACACACACACACACACCATGTTTTAACGTGCTTCTTTAACCAGGCGGTTCCACCCTTTTGAATTTATCAGTGACATCTGACTGTGACTCTGCATGACTCGGCACTTTTCCTGCCGGGTCACATGAATGAACTTGATGTCCTTTAATGTTAGAAGTGAGTGAGCGTCTCACAGTGCAGATTACTGAGCGTGTCAGTGGTGATCTCCTGTTTGGTTAGAGCCACGTGATGCAGTTACGTGTCCGTCACTGCTTCATTTTCATCTTCACAGTGATGTGAAGCCGACGATGAAAAACTGCTCCAGCAACGATGAGATCAAATCGTTTATTTCAGTCCACGTTTTTAATTTGTGGAAACAGCAGACATTAAAAACATGTAATTATTTTATCCATAAAATATTATGTCTGACTAGTCTCCGTGACGTCCCCGTAGACTGTCTAAAACCTGGACGTAGTCTCCGTGACGTCCCCGCAGACTGTCTAAAACCTGGACGTAGTCTCTGTGACGTCCCCGCAGACTGTCTAAAACCTGGACGTAGTCTCCGTGACGTCCCCGCAGACTGTCTAAAACCTGGACGTAGTCTCTGTGACGTCCCCACAGACTGTCTAAAACCTGGACGTAGTCAAACAAGCCGTCAGACATTCTTGTTGTTAACCCGTCTTCTGTCGGTCTCATCGTTTTGTCATCGCTCCCCGGCAGCATCCCCCACCTCGTCCCCCATCCCAGGGTTTAAAAACCTCCTCCTCGTCCTCCTCCTCTTTCTTGTCCTCCTCTCCTCCTCCTCCTCTTCTCCTCCTCTTCCTGCTCCTCTTCTCCTCCTCCTCTTCCTGCTCCTCTTCCACCTCTTCCTCCTGTTCCTCTTTCTCTTCCTCTTTTTTTTCCTCATCCTCCTCCTCTTTTTCTTCCTCATCCTCTTCCTCCTCCTCTTCCTCATCCTCTTCCTCCTCCTCTTTCTCTTCCTCATCCTCTTCCTCCTCCTCTTCTTCCTCCTCCTCCTCCTCTTCCTCCTTCTGAGGCTTCTTCTGATGGTGTAATGATGGAGGAGCTGGTCGACTGACACTCATGTTTAGTGAACTGAAAAGTCTTGGTTTAGTTTGTCAGGTGGTTTTATGAGTTATGAAGATAATATTGTGTAAACAGTCTTAAATCTGACACAGCGACCTTTAAAGAACCCGTGGATCATCTATCTGTCGAACACGTCGTTCTCTCTGTTCTCACCTGATCGTTCCTCCGTCAGTCTGTCTGTGGGTTGCTGATAAGCCTGGTGTGTCTTCCACCTCTCTGTTTATCTAGGGCCTTGCCCAGCTGGAGATCCTGTGTAAGCAGCTGTACGAGACGACCGACACCGCCGTCCGACACCAGGCAGAGAAAGCTCTGGTCGAGTTCACCAACAGCCCCGACTGTCTCAGCAAATGTCAGCTCCTGCTGGAGAGAGGCAGTGTGAGTGCTCCTACCTTCAGCTCCTGGGGCCAGTCACACCTTTCAAACGATCAAACTTTTTGTTGTTGTTCTCACAGACTGAAGTAAACTCGACTTTGTATTTGAATTCTTGTGATTCTTCACTGACACGCTCTTCCTCTCCTGTCGCAGTCTTCATACTCTCAGCTGCTCGCTGCGACCTGTTTGTCTAAGCTGGTGTCTCGAACCAGCAACCCTCTGCCGCTCGAGCAACGCATCGACATCCGTGAGTGTCTCAGCCGGTCTGCAGGTTCACGGAGAAGCTCGTCGTGTCTCACTGCTCGGATGTTCAGCCACACAGCGACACGCACTTTATGAATCATACATCATATCTTCATGTGATTAATCTGACTGTACTCTGGTCATCAGCTGCTGCTGCCTTTAAAGCCACATCACGCTACCATATTATCTTCATCACACGTATCATATTTAATGTTTAACATGTTGGTTTTGATCCTGTGGCATAATTTGATTTAAAATAAGTGTTGTTGGACTGTCCTGACGTTGTCTGTATGTTTGTTGGTGACGTTCAGGGAACTATGTGCTGAATTATTTGGCTACGCGGCCGAAGCTCGCAGCCTTCGTGACCCAGGCTCTGATCCAGCTGTACGCCCGGATCACCAAGCTGGGCTGGTTCGACTGTCAGAAAGACGACTACGTCTTCAGAAACGTCATCGCCGATGTCACGCGCTTCTTACAGGTGTGTGTGTGTTTTTAATCCTGTAATCTGACCCATCACAGCGGCTCTGTGTGTCGCTGACGTGTGTGTGTGTGTGTGTGTGTGTGTGTGTGTGTGTGTGTGTGTGTGTGTGTGTGTGTACAGGACAGCGTTGAACACTGCATCATCGGGGTCACCATCTTGTCCCAGCTGACCAATGAGATCAATCAGGTCGGTGCTCGTCGTCTCTTCAGCCTCTGTTTTTCTTCTTCGTGTGTTTCAAATGTTTAACATCGTGTGTGTGTGTGTGTGTGTGTGTGTGTGTGTCCTGACAGGCTGACACGACGCACCCTCTGACCAAACATAGGAAGATCGCATCGTCGTTCAGAGACTCCTCTCTCTTCGACATTTTCACTCTTTCCTGTAACCTCCTCAAACAGGTACGCTGATTTTATTGTGGAGGGAAGAAAACAGGAAGTAGAGTTCTGTTTACTTCCTCTGAACCGCAGCCAGCGCTGTGAGCTAGTGTCCAGCGACACGAGGACTTTGACTGAAGCTCACTGTTTGCTTTCAGGCTTCGGGGAAGAACCTGAACCTGAACGATGAGTCTCAGCACGGCCTGCTCATGCAGCTGCTCAAACTCAGCTACAATTGCCTCAACTACGACTTCATAGGAACTTCCACAGACGAGTCGTCGGACGACCTCTGCACCGTGCAGATCCCCACGTCCTGGAGATCAGGTAGCTGCCGGGAAATGTCCAAATATGACGTGTCGTATGTGTTTCCCCTCACGTTAGGATCATTCCCATCGCTTTGCCGTGTTCTGGTTCAGAATAAATCAACGTGAAATCTAACCGACCTCCTCAGCTTCAGTGTCTGTGAACATTCAGGATCATGTCGAGGTCGTGACAGTGAAACGTGCTGACAGCTTCTTCCTCCTCTTGTGTTTTTTTTCTTCCTCGCAGCGTTTCTTGATTCCTCCACCTTGCAGCTCTTTTTCAATTTATATCATTCCATCCCTCCGTCCCTTTCCCCGTTGGTAAGTGAGACGTTCTTCATATCGTGACACGTCCAGGATAAGTGTAAAGCTTCCTGTTTGAGACTGAACATGGTGTGTGTGTGTGTGTGTGTGTGTGTGTGTGTGTGTGTGTGCGCAGGTGTTGTCATGTCTAGTTCAGATAGCCTCCGTCAGGAGGTCTCTCTTCAACAACGCAGAACGAGCAAAGTTTCTTTCACATTTGGTGGACGGAGTGAAGAGGATACTAGCAAACCCTCAGGTATGTAACACACACACACACACACACACACACACACACACACACCCCGTTAGCAGCTGGTGGTTTGATGCCGTGACGTGTTTGTGTCTCAGTGTTTGCCAGATCCCAACAACTACCACGAGTTCTGTCGTCTGCTGGCGCGGCTGAAGAGTAACTACCAGCTGGGGGAGCTGGTCAAAGTAGAAAACTACCCCGAAGTCATCCGCCTCATAGCCAACTTCACCGTCACCAGCCTGCAGGTAACAGAGCTGAGCCGAGCAAACGTGTCCTGAGCACAGTCAGTCAGTCAGACCTCAGTTGATTGTGATTATTTATACAGACAGCAGAGAAGTCTGTGATGAGGGAGGTAAAGCTGTCATCAACAAAACACAAACAGAGTTTAAGCAGCAGTGTGTGAAGGTTTGAGGATAATGTAAACCCCTCACCTGCTCCTCACCTGCTCCTCACCTGCTCCTCTCTCCTGTGTGTCAGCACTGGGAGTTCGCCCCCAACAGTGTTCACTACCTGCTGAGTCTGTGGCAGCGCCTGGCAGCATCGGTCCCCTACGTTAAAGCCACCGAGCCTCATCTGCTGGAGACGTACACTCCAGAGGTCACCAAGGCCTACATCACGTCGCGGCTCGAGTCGGTGCACGTCATCCTCAGGTAAGATCACCGTGGTTTCAGGTCGAGACTCTTCTGTGCCACCGCCTCACGATCTGACATGTAGAGATTATATTTGTTATAACTTTGGAGGTCTGAAATTGTAAGTGAAAGGACGGGACAGGAGGAGTCTGTGCTGGTTACCTGGTAACAACAAAACCACAACTTGTTGCTTTTGCATCTTCGGACCTGATGTTAGTCAGCGAGCTTTAGAGGAGCTGCGAGGTGGATTATGTTTGCATGAGCGGGTCCTTTCTAAAGGTATAACGTGCTAAGCAATGTAGAAAAGCACCAAAGTCTGAATGTGTCGATCCACAGAGACGGTTTAGAAGACCCTCTCGATGACGCCGGCCTGGTTCAGCAGCAGTTAGACCAGCTGTCCACCATCGGGAGGTGTGAGTACGAGAAGACTTGTGCTCTGCTGGTCCAACTGTTCGACCAGGCGGCTCAGACGTACCAGGAGCTGCTTCAGTCCACCAACTCGAGCGCCGCAGACATCACTGTGCAGGAGGGTACGAGCTGCACTCAAATGGGGATTCAAGCTCAAGCTTTAAATTGGAAGTTTGATACTTGATTGTACTTTCAAAATTAATTCTGATTGTTTGAAATGAAATCGTGGTGGCCTTCTTGAATGACAGCAGTTTAGGATTTAAATGTCTTATTAATATTATTGTCCTCCCTCTGCAGGTCGGCTGACGTGGTTGGTTTATATAATCGGGGCTGTGATCGGTGGACGGGTGTCGTTTGCGAGCACAGATGAGCAGGACGCCATGGACGGAGAGTTAGTCTGTCGGTAAGAATTCAAGAACAGACCTTTAACTGAACCTCCAGCTGCTTTCAGGGCTGCACAGTGAATCCAGATGTTGTTGCTGTAACTGAAACACCGACTACACGTTTCTGTTCAAACACTTCAGGGTGCTCCAGCTGATGAATCTGACCGACTCGCGGCTAGCTCAGGCCGGCAACGAGAGACTGGAGCTGGCTATGCTCAGCTTCTTCGAACAGTTCAGGAAGATCTACATCGGTGACCAGGTGCAGAAATCATCGAAGGTAAGAGAACTGTCTGTCTGTCTGTCTGTCTGTCTGTCTGTCTGTCTGTCTGTCTGTCTGCTGTGTCCGTTAACCCTGGCCTGGCCCCCCCAGTTCGCCTCCTCTGTTCAGGGTTAAGTTGGGATGAGCAGGTCTTTTGTGCTCGTGCTGACAGCAGCAGTTTCCTTTAGAGACTCGACTCTTGTTTAACTATTGTGTGGTTGGATGTGCTGCATACTACGCCGCTTCATGCTGACTGACGGAGTGTGTTCTCTTTGTTCGGGGCAGAGACTGCAAAATGTGAACGTCCCAGATAAGTGGTTGAATGTGGAAAGTGTAGACGCAGGTTTGGTGTTGGCTCTAGGGATGGAACGATGCGCTCGACTCACGACTCGATGCGCTTCACAATTTTCTGTTCACGATACCATTTTCTCATGATTTGTTTTTAAATCAAAATGAGCTACAGACAAATTCTGACCAAATAAAATTATCTGTTTATCTGTAGGAAAAAAATTTCAGGTGCTCTCAAACAGTTTGTGTTTTTATAAAAAGTGCAACTTAAAACAAAACACATGACAGATATCTGCTTTCTTTAGACGTTACTTTGGCAGCTGATATGCCACTGCGTGTCGCTCGTGTTGCTGCTGCGTGTCGCTCGTGTTGCCGCTGCATGTCGCTCGTGTTGCCGCTGCATGTCGCTCGTGTTGCCGCTGCATGTCGCTCGTGTTGCCGCTGCATGTTGACGTCTGACGTTGAACAAATGAATCACCAACCAGTGACTATTTTAAGATGACGTAAGAAAAAGAACATATCCTACTTCTCTCACATTCGTGAAGAATCGATTTTTTTCTGCCAGCCGGTGCGAGTCGTTATTTGTACCGATTTTTAATCGTGTCACGATGCATCGTTACGTCTCTACCCACGACCCTTCAGAGGTTCATCACGTCAGCACATGGCCCACAGCAGTCACTACCAACATTAAACCAGAACATGTTGGATCAGTGTTGGATGTCTTTCCTGCTGCAGGAACTTAACCATCTGTAACTTAGCGTGTTCCTCAGACTGAATTATATTCAGATCGATGTCCACGTGTCCTTCCTGTGTTTGTACCCAGCATCAGTCCGGCTCTCATATCGACAGCCAAGTCCAGAGGACTGCAGTCCTGAAAACTGAGCATGATGTGACGGCCTCTGCCGCCTCTCGCCCCTTCAGACTTTTATCCTGTACCGATGAACTTCCCAGGAAGGAGGAGCTCGCCTCTTCAGACACTTCTTGTCCGTTATAGCGAGCTAGTCAGTTACAAGTGAAATTGGACGTCCGTACAGGTCTGTGTACGTGATACGGACCTGACGGGACGAGTGCTCAGTGAAGAGTCCAGTTTACTGTTCTGGTTCTGAAGTTAAAATATGACAGTTTTCAAATGCAGTGTATGATGTTTACATGACCGTGACAACGGCGCCTACACTAGAACCAGAACCAAACAGGTTCTACAGGTCAAGTGGAGCTCCAGGCTACAGGTTAAGTTCCTTCACGCCTGTGATGTGAATATTAGAGATGGTTCATCGGTCAGTTAGCTGTGAGATGGGCCCCCGTCTTGGTAGTTTAGCCCTGTGGACCGACCCGGCTCTTTATCCTGCACCTCTTCATGCTTCACTTGTCTCTCTCTGCTGAAGGTTATTGGCTCGTCTCCATCCTGTCCATCACATCCAGCTCAGGTCCAACCTCAAAGCTGTGAACGGATTCTGTCAAAGAATGATCAGAAAATCAGTGATTGAACTGAACTAATAAAGTTTGTGAAACAAACCTGATGGACGGTGATCACATGACCAAACCTCTGTGTCCTGTGTGTGTGTGTTGATTACATTGATGGATGTGTGTGTGTTTCTGTTAACTGCAGCTTTATCGACGACTATCAGAAGTTCTGGGTTTGAACGACGAGACGATGGTACTCAGTGTCTTTATAGGGAAAATGTGAGTAAAGGAAATAATCAGAAACAATATTTGATATTTGTTTGTTCTTCATCATTCTAAACAGGAAGTCTTTTTGTCTCTTCCAGCATCACAAACTTGAAGTACTGGGGCCAGTGTGAACCAATCACCTCCAAGACACTCCAACTACTGAACGACCTTTCTTTAGGATATCCTTCAACACTTTGTCTGAGCGTTACACGTGTGTTTGTCTGAGCGTTACACGTGTGTTTGTCTGAGTTTGTCTGAGCGTTACACGTGTGTTTGTCTGAGTTTGTCTGAGCGTTACACGTGTGTTTGTCTGAGCGTTACACGTGTGTTTGTCTGAGCGTTACACGTGTGTTTGTCTGAGCGTTACACGTGTTTGTCCGAGCGTTACACGTGTGTTTTTCCTGCGTCTGTGAGTTTTCTCCTTGACTTCCTGTTTGCTCACGTACAGCAGTGTGAGGAAGCTGGTGAAGCTCAGCGCCGTCCAGTTCATGTTGAATAACCACACAGTGAGTTCATCACGTCTCCAATACGTCACGGCGTTAACACGTTAAAGTATCATTTTTTAAATTTAACATCCTGTCTGTTCGTCAGAGCGAGCACTTCTCCTTCCTGGGGGTGAACAACCAATCAAATCTGAGCGACATGAGATGTCGGACCACCTTCTACACGGCACTGGGGCGCCTGCTAATGGTCGACCTGGGTAAGTACACACACGTTTGATAGAAATAGAACACGTCATGACCTGCAAACCTCCGACTTCTTATAGTGGCACAGCTGTCAGGATGGAGCGTCGTGGTGTCTGCAGACGTCAGATAATAAAACGTCTCTAACTCAGCGGGCAGCGGCACGGCTCATCTTCATGTTTGTAGAAAGTCAAAGACGTTTTTACGTGTTCACCGAGCGCCACGCGTGTTTGTGTGCAGGCGAAGACGAGGACCAGTTCGAACAGTTCATGCTGCCTTTGACGGCCGCGTTTGAAGCCGTGGCTCAGATGTTGAGTACAAACACCTTCAACGAACAGGAAGCCAAGGTGAGGCGCGCACACACACACACTCTCAGTGGTCACTAAATGGAAACTGTAAATGTTCTCCTCTTCTCGTTTCCTGTAGCGGACTCTGGTGGGTTTGGTCCGAGACCTGCGAGGCATCGCGTTCGCCTTCAACGCCAAGACGAGCTTCATGATGCTGTTTGACTGGATGTATCCTTACAGACGACCTCAGAGCTGCAGTCCATCCTCAAACTCTAACCACTAACTCAACTTCTTCTTCAGTCTGTCTCAGGACGGCCTTAACTCAGACCTGCAGATATCCGGCCTACATGCCCATTCTGCAGCGGGCCATAGAGCTCTGGTACCACGACCCAGCATGCACCACGCCCGTCCTCAAACTCATGGCTGAGCTCGTTCACAACAGGTAAGCCCGCTCCGTCGTTACAAAGTTACCTGAAGCTGTTGAGTTCTAACGAGAACGACGACGTTATGTTTACGTTATTCATACGATTTTCACACCTGTAGTTCATGAAGTCACTTGACTGACTGACTGAGCTGATTGGACGTTTTTTGTTGATGTCATCGGTCAACTAAACAGTTAACCCTTGAAATGATGAAGGGACCTGCACATGAACAGATGAATAAACAGAATGTGATCTCGCTCTGAGCCCGTGAAGTCGATGTCTTCGCTCTGACTCGTGTGTTTCGTTTCGTAGATCTCAGCGGCTACAGTTCGACGTGTCGTCACCGAACGGCATCCTGCTGTTCAGAGAAACCAGCAAGATGATCACGACCTACGGTACTCTGACTCCAAATGTTCTGTATTAAATGTATTATCTGAGGCGGATACAGAAATGGGCTCATTATAAACATCGTCAGTATCTTAAACGATTCTGATTCATCGTTCATCTTCCTGCAGGGAATCGGATCCTGACGCTGGGTGAGGTCCCGAAGGATCAGGTGTACGGGGTGAAGCTGAAGGGGGTCAGCGTGTGCTTCGCCATGCTGAAGGCGGTGCTCAGCGGAAACTACGTCAACTTCGGGGTCTTCCGTCTGTACGGCGACGACGCTCTGGATAACGCCCTACAGACCTTCATCAAACTGCTGCTGTCCATCCCTCACAGTGACTTACTCGTACGTTCATGTTCATGTTTTCTTCAGGCTGCAAACAAACGCACCCTCAGACTAACACCACTAACCCCGTCTCCACCCGCCTCCTGCAGGACTACCCGAAGCTCAGCCAGTCGTTCTACTCTCTGCTGGAGGTGCTGACCCAGGATCACATGAACTTCATCGCCAGCCTGGAGCCTCACGTGGTCATGTACATCCTGTCCTCGATATCCGAAGGACTCACCGCGCTCGGTAAAACACCATCCCAGTTTGACGTGGACGAGTGTGTGTCATGCTCGCTGTTACACGTGTGTGTGTGTGTGTGTTTCAGATACGATGGTGTGCACGGGCTGCTGCTCCAGTCTGGACCACATCGTCACCTACCTGTTCAAGCAGCTGTCACGCTCCACGAAGAAGCGCCCCACTCCGATGGCCACGGACGATCGCTTCCTTCACATCATGCAGCAGCACCCGGAGATGATCCAGCAGGTCGGAGATCAGCGCACACGCGTGTACATTCTCATCATGACATGACATCACTGTTGCATTCAGGGACCTGTTGCCTGTGGAGATCTGAGAACTCATCCTGTCTGTCATGCAGATGCTGTCCACGGTGTTGAACATCATCATCTTCGAGGACTGCAGGAACCAGTGGTCCATGTCCCGGCCTCTGTTAGGCCTCATCCTGCTCAACGAGAAGGTGACCACGACAAACGTGTGTGTGTGTGTGTGTGTGTGTGTGTGTGTGTGTGTGTGTGTGTGTGTGTGTGTGTGTGTGTGTGTGTGTGTTTGTTAACACGTGTGTTCCGTGTCCTGCAGTACTTCGCTGACCTGAGGAACAGCATCGTGAACAGTCAGCCCCCAGAGAAGCAGCAGGCCATGCACTTATGTTTCGAGAACTTGATGGAGGGAATCGAGAGAAATCTACTAACAAAGAACCGAGACAGGTAAGTCAAGGCCTGGAAAGTCTTTGAAGATGGACATGGGTCATTGAAAGTGCTTGAATGTGTCTGTGATACATTCTCAGTGTTAACTCCTGTGGCACCATGTTGAGTCCTTGAATTTGAGGGAACTGGGCCTGGAAAGTCCTTGAAAATTCATTCAAAATCAAGATGCACTTGAAGGACCTTGAAGTAAAATATCTGTGTGTGTGTGTGTGTGTGTGTGTGTGTGTGTGTGTGTGTGTGTGTGTGTGTGCAGGTTCACTCAGAACCTGTCCGTGTTCCGGCGGGAGGTCAACGACAGCATGAAGAACTCGACATACGGCGTGAACAGTAACGACATGATGAGCTGACATTCCTGTGGTGGGCGGAGTCTAATCCAGCCGCAGACGGAGCTCGCCCCCCCCCTCGCTCCTCCACAGCCTCCCTCCCTCCCCCCTCTCTGCATCAGCCTCCCCCCTCCTCCTCCTCCCTCCCTGGGCCCGGATGCCTGGGGATCACCTCCTCCTCCTCCTCCTCCTCCTCCCTCCAACACGACGTGCGGGGTCGCTGATTAAACCCCCCCCTCCTCCCCCGTCACTCCTTTTTGATATAAACATATATAAATATATACAGATATATTTTAAAGCGATGATGGTCTGACTCGTCCTCACAGTGGAGGGGTCAGGTGGGTGGGGGGAGGGCGGGGTGTCGCATGTCTAAGCACTCGAAATCACTGGCAGAGGAAGGAGGGAGTGCTGTGGAGGTGAGCGGAGGTCAGGTGGGGTCAGGTGGGGGGGGGTAAACGCCGGTAAACGTAGTAATCTGCTTCTGCCTGCCTTGTATAGAAAAACACACAAAAAACCAAGTGTACATTTTTTTTCGTAACATTTTGAACAATGTTTATAATGATCGAATTTAAAAACCACAAAGAAGAGTTGAGGAAAAACAAAAAGACAAAAAAACACGGTGTGATTGAGCTTTTTACAGTGTAGTGAGTTAGTGCAACTGTCTGTCTGCGTGGGGAGCGAGCTCTCCACCCGAGCTGGAGCTGACGGAGGGGGAGGGAGGGGAGGGATGCAGGGTAGCCGCGGGAGGCTGCGGAGTCGTCACGCTGAACACGAAGAAGAAGAAGAAGAGGTACACACTAACGAAGGGAGAGTCAGAGCGTCCATGTTGTACATTTTCCTCAAGTCTCTGGTTGAAGTGATGTAAATAGTCGCGTCGCTCACGGCAGCAGCAGCTTCGCCGCCTTTAAAGGGACGTTCTGATGTTTTTCAGCCGCTTCGCGTCCCGAGTTCGTCTCTGACCGCTCGGCTGTCGTCACCTGTCGCTCCGATTGTTTCATCAACACCGCCAGCTTACTCCGCCCGCCAACTGAAGCCGGCCGTGACTCTAACGCTGAGGTCGACGTCTTAAGATTTTAACTTTAACGAGAAATGTTGCTTTCACTGAACACCCCCCAGCCCCCACCACCACCACCCACCACCACCAAGTTGTCTGAGGTTCAGCTGCATTGTGGGTAATGTAGGCCCCAACATGATGTCTTTTGTCCATCGTGATTCTCAGTTATCGGCCTAATAAACAAAATGAATCAAAATTGATGCAGCAGAACCGGACAGCTCCGCTTCTTCTCCCTCATCAAGACATGGCGCCTACATTACCCACAGTGCAGCTGGAGCCTTCGTAGCCCCACGCAGAAATGATGAGCAGCGACCAGTCGACCAGTCGTTCAAACCTGGTTTGTGCTGACGAGACACGTTGGACCAAACCATGAATGAAGAATAAATAAAAACGTCAATTTTATAAACTAAAATTATCCAGAAACTTCTGACGTGAAGCAAAACTAACTTTTGATTTCTTCATTTTCAGCAGCTCATCAAACATGTTCGAAGTTTCAGAACAAAAAGGAAACGTGAAAGTCATCTGAAGTCACATTTACACTTTGGTATCATAGAAATCACTTCACGAACTCGTTAATCGTCGCCGAGGCTGAAAAACATCAGACTTCACTTCACGTCGTCCCGCCTGGTCCGCCTCGCCTCGGGCACTGTCCCGTCGATCTCGTGCACGCTCGTGCACACGCCCGCTTCGTTTCCCCGGCGACGGTCGACGTGTAAACAACATGGTCACAGCTGCACCCCCCTCTGGAAGGCCGGGTGCAGCGTCCACCACCCTGTTTACACTTTGAACTCCTCGGACCAGGTTCTGGGACTGACCCCCTTTAGGTCCTGCAGCGGAGTCTGTTTGGTGTGTGTGCGTGTGTGTGTGCGTGTGTGTTGTGGCTCTCTGTTGCCTGGTGTGTATGTGGTGTCTCATGGTGCTGCAAACAGCCGAGCTCTGCACCACCTTGCAGGATGACCTGATGGAGGTGAAGGTGGTCAGAGCTCCGTGAAGGATCCAGTTGAGTTCAGCTGTCTGAAGAACGTGGCGTCGACCTTTAGTCAGAACCGTGTACAAAGAAGCCGGCGTGGAGTCTTTTAGCAACTTGTGTTACTCTCTACGATGTTGCTGCTAACTGTTTGTGACAACTAGCTCATTTCTAACCATGTCAGCACTCATGGATGTTTATTGAGTTTCTAATTTTTTGGTTTGTGTCCCTGATGTGAATGTGTTGGGTCCATAGAGTGAGTAGCTGTTTGAGTTGTTTGGATGTCTGCTACATATAGTGTAAGCATTGTGACTGCAAATAAACCTCATTGATTTTTACATCGTGCCTCCGTCTCCTCTGTTTGAAGCTGAAGAGAACAAACGCACCTGGACAGAGCAGTGGTCCGGGTTCAGCTCCAGGTTTCTAGATAGAAACTTTATTGATCCTGAGGGAAGTTCAAGCCCTCGGTAGCAGCATAACGTACAGTAGGCATGCATTAAAATGTTCCGCCAGGCAGCCACCACGCTCACTCCCGGCCATCTCCGTCAGACAACAACATCGCCGGGCCTTCACCACCGAGCAGCTCGAGGAGGAGATCCCGTCTCCTGCACCTGAGCGCCGTCACCGACTCCAGACGCCCCAGCAACCCAATTTCTCCCCACCAAAACTCAGACCGTCCTACAGCCACGAAACCTGGACAGTCGCCCACCTCAAACAGTCCCTCACTCAACAACGCAACGTTCCAGCATGACACCAATTTATCATTCGAGCATCCCGGGTCATGAATCTCCTTTAACGTCCACGTAAAACTGTTTGGACTGCAGGACGCAGAACTTCAGACAGATGTTGAGAGATTAATTAGGAAAACTTGCAAATGAATGCAGCGAATCCAAAACAACACTGACGAATGTTTTATGAAATGAAGCTGCTGTTCAACTGTTTCTGCTTTGTGGGCAGCTCCAAGTTCTTCAGCTCAAAACTGACAGACGTAAAAATTATTTTACAAATAAAATCAACGAGTGATAAAAAACGTTTTTCTGTGGATTCTGAAAGTTGCTTTAATCGAATAAATATCAAATTTCAGTTGAGTTTTAGCCAACGTCATCGACCTCGCTGCTTCTTCTGACGTTTCTCTGCTGGACACCAAAATACCACAGAGACAAAAGAAAGACGCTGAACCAGAAACGATGAATCTTTAATAATTCATTTATTTCAGGCGGGTTTAGTTCACCGACTGTTTCTGGTCGTCGGACAGACGAGCTCAATCTGAACCGACGTGTCATCGAGTTTTCAAACATCGGACAGAACGAGACCGCTCGACCCGAGCACAGACCTCAAACTCTAACAAACGGAGTTCACGTCCACGATCAGAACCAGAACCAGAACTCTGTGTGGACTCAGACGTTTAAAACTGAAGTGCAGAAATGTTTCATGACTTTGAAGGTTTCTTGAGATAAAGGACAGAGCTCGTCATGACATCAACATTTTAATTCAATCCAGACTAAATGATTTTTACGATGTCGTTACAGGCGAACACGAGTTTTACAAAACAAACCATTGGCACAATAAAACTTTACATAAGTACAAAATGTGTGGAACAAATAAGAAGCTGCTGATGTCCGAGCGGTTCTGCAGCTCCAGGTTAACTCTTCGCACTTCTGGCCGTGAACACGGCGTTGTTGTAGCCTTCTCTGTTTCGGGCGATTTCAACAGCGAAGAACTGAGCTCTGGTGGCTGGAACAGAAAGAAAAGCTTCAGCTGTCTGTCTCTTTTTTAGTCGACTTTCCCATCCTGACTATCACACGTACCAAATATCGTGTTCTCCTCCGTGTAATCCTTCTCACAGTCCAGGCGCAGCAGAGTGCCGTAGTTGAAGTCCTCGATGAGTCCTTCGAACTGGTTACAGAACGGACGCCACGTCTGCAAACACTTGGTTAGTTAATGCTCGTGTGCTCCGTTAATTAACCAGCCACACGTTAACTAAAGCTGCACGAACAAACAGGTCGGACTGTGGATGTATTTTATTTTGAAAATCTAACGTCATCCAGTGAAGGAGCCGAGGTGCAAGATCAAAGTTCAGACGGTCAAACACACACACACACACACACACACACACACACACACACACACACACACACACACACACACACACACACCTCCTTGGCCTGCTCAGACTTCAGGTCTTCTGCTTTCAGCAGCTTGATGTCGAGCTCTCTGAACGTTTCTCTGAAGGACGAGTAGATTCTGTCGTCCAGCTTCGTCAGCTTGAGGAACTTTGGATCGACGGAGGAGATGAGCTGAAGACAGAGACAGACAGAGAGACAGGCACAGAGACAGGCACAGAGACAGACAGACAGAGAGACAGACAGACACAGAGACAGACAGAGAGACAGGCACAGAGACAGACAGACAGACAGAGAGAGACAGACATGAAATGATGAAGAGGAAGATGAAGCAGTGCAGATGTTTCTTCATACGACGTCTCTTACATTGAAGTAAACCTCTGCGTGGTTGTAGGCCTTCATGGCCCACATCACCTCCAGCCTGGGCTGAAAGCACACAGGAACACATTATTGATTATTAACGGTCAGCTATCAGCTGATCGGTCAGTTATCAGCTGATCGGTCAGTTATCAGCTGATCGGTCAGTTAGATGATGCTGGTGTCACTTACATCGTTTCCATACGCGTCTGCAGGAAGAGACAGAGCATGTGCAGCTGCTGACGCTCCCTCCACCCCCTGAAACACACAAACACACAGTCAGTACACCAGGACCTCCAACCTGTCTGTCTGTCTGTCTGTCTGTCTGTCTGTGTGTGTGTCTGTGTGTGTGTGTGTCTGTGTGTGTGTCTGTCTGTGTGTCTGTCTGTCTGTCTGTCTGTCTGTCTGTGTGTGTGTCTGTCTGTCTGTGTGTGTGTCTGTCTGTCTGTGTGTGTGTCTGTCTGTCTGTGTGTGTGTCTGTGTCTGTCTGTCTGTGTGTGTGTCTGTGTGTGTGTCTGTCTCTGTGTGTCTGTGTGTCTGTCTGTCTGTGTGTGTCTGTCTGTCTGTCTGTCTGTGTGTGTCTGTGTGTCTGTGTGTCTGTCTCTGTGTGTCTGTGTGTCTGTCTGTCTGTGTGTGTCTGTCTGTGTGTGTGTGTGTCTGTCTGTCTGTGTGTCTAACACCATTAAACAGTGTGTGAGACACCTGAACACGTGACCTGCTGTCTCCACACGTGTTACCTCAACTTAAGCTAAGTCAGCTAACTAACCTCCGTGCTTCCGGTAAACCGGCGAACTTTACCGTTTGTCACGTGTCGGCCTCGTGACAGACAAACAGACAGGGACACAGACAGACAGACACACACACAGACAGACAGACAGACAGACAGGGTTGTCTCAGTCTCACCAGAGCAGCCAGGCCGTTGTCAGACGCCATTTCTCTCAGCCGAAGATCTTCTGCAGCTCAAGATGAACCCCTGCATGCGCGGGCTTTAGCTGCGCGCATGCGCGGTGTCCTCTCCCGTTAGCTACCGTTAGCTAGCTAAACAATAAACAATAAATGCACGAGACTCGTTTTATTAACGGCGCCTCACGTGCGTCTGCAGCTGCGTTCAAACGTCACAGACACGTCACAGACACGTCACAGGAGGGAACCATCTTGATTTCTTCAACTGTGCTCAACGCTGCGTGCTGACGTCACGCGTCTTAAAGGGCCAGTTGATGTTTTTGTGTTTTTTAATGAATTGATGTTAAATTAAAAATGTTCTGAAAATGTTCAGATGATTCATGAACAACAGTCTGCGGGTTATTCTGCCACCATGTGACCAAAATGATGAATTTCATCAAACCTCAGGCTCCGGCCCCTCCAGAGGGTCCCACGATACGTCTGAGGGGTCGCGAGGAGAAGAAGAAGAAGTTCAGAAAAAATGACAAAAATGATTTTATATTTTAGTTCCAGGCTGTAAACATGTTTATTTCTGCTGTTGGACATTTGGACATGGGGACTTATGGACACTGACTCACTTCTGAAACCAGCCTGACGTTTAAAAGACTTTTATTTTGAAAGACGAAACGTTATGTAAGAAAACTGATCAGTGTAGTAAAGTAACTGAGTAACTGTACGCAGTTACTTTCCACCACTCACAATAATAACAATAATAACAATAATAATAATATTAATAATCATCATCTGTCCATCATGATTGGTCCCCCCTCTCATAGCACAGTGGACCGACCCGGTGGAGCAACAGGAAGAGTCCTCCTCCTCCGCCTCCTCCTCCTCCTCCTCCGCCTCCGCCTCCTCCGCCTCCTCCTCCTGGGGTCACAGCAGCCTCCTGTCCGGGCTTTGAAAGCAGGCTACATCACACGTCACTCCTCCTCCACCCTTCCTCCTCCTCCTCCTGTCCTGGATGCGTTCCCGGCTCTGATCCCGCACACTCTGACAGATTCTGCGTTGTTCGGAGGTGAGTCCCGCACCATCTTTTATTTCGTATTGACCACGGAAAGCGGATCCCGCGTGCGTCCGTTGCGGGCTGTGACGCGGGATGTGCCGGCTGTTTATCGCGTCGCTGCAGACGCGCTTATCTCCTCTCCTCCATCCTCTCCTCCATCCTCTCCTCTCCTCCTCTCCTCCTCTCCTCTCCTTCTCTCCTCTCCTCCATCCCCTCCTCTCCTCCTCTCCTCTCCTTCTCTCCTCTCCTCCATCCTTTCCTCTCCTCCTCTCCTCTCTTCTCCTTCTCTCCTCTCCTCCATCCCATCCTCTCCTCCTCTCCTCCATCCTTTCCTCTCCTCCTCTCCTCTCCTCCATCCTCATCCTCCGTGTCATGAAGCCTCTGAAGGACACGCGAGCACCGGATGCTGCTTCTCCGATTTTTTCCCGTTAACTCACCGTCAGATGTGAAATGTCACGTGAGTTCTGCTGCATCACAGCGGGATTATTATTATTCTCATGTATGGACACACACACACACACACCACACACACACACAACACAACACACACACACACGGTGACGTCTCGGGGGTTCTGCTCGTCCGGTTTTCGGTCCACGTGAACCGGGACAATGTTTTGACACGCTGGTTTCATGGATCTGTTTATTAAGTTATGAGGAGAGCTCAGCTGATCAGTCAATCATTGAGATTAGCAGTATCAGGTTTGTTAGAATACTCAAGCAAATTAAATACAGACAGTCATCAAGTGACGTCATGAATGAAGGAAATACATTATTTGGCTGCTGGAGAGCAAAGTCACAGAAATCCAGGATGATGAAGATGAAATGATGAAGATGATGAGATGAAGATGATGATTGAAGATAAGATATGAGATGATATAGAGAACTGATGACGAAGATGATGAGATGAATGAAGATATGAGATTAGAGAATGATAATGATATGCCTAAGTGAAGCTATTACTTCTCACTTGATGATGAATAATGATGATGATGACGATATGATAGAAGATGATGAAAATGATGAGGATGCAAGAATGAATGAAGATTGATGAAATGAGATGAGATGATGAGCTGATATTCTCGCAGATTGCAGCTGCTGACGTGATGACTGACGAGATGCAGATGATGACTGATGAAGCTGCTGAATGCTGAACTGCTGCAGACTATGCTGATGCTGCGCTGCTGCATGCAGATGCGCTGCTGAGGATAAGATGATGCAAGAGGAAGATGAAGACGCTGCTGATGCTGAGGACGCTGATGATGCTGAAGATGCTGATGCTATGATGAAGATAAGATGAATCGATGAAAATAGGCTTCTGCTGAAGATGAGGCTATGCAGACTGCTGAAAAGATGCTGAAGAAGATGATGCTGAGCTGACGATGATGAAGAGGACATGATGAAATGATGATGCTATGATGATGATATGAGTGATGATGCCTAGCTGCAGCTGCTGATTCTGCTGTGCTGCTGCTTCTGCAAGCTGCTTACTGCTTCGCTGCCGCTGCTGCGGCACTGCTTGCGTTCTGCTGCTGCTTCGGCTGCCGCTACGCTGCGCTGCGTCTGCGGCGACTAGCGTGCCGCTGCTGAACTGCGCGCTGCAGCTGGATGCCTGCTTGCTGCTGCCGCTGCTTTCTGCCTTGATGCCTCCCTCTGAGCCGATCGGTGAGCCTGCCGCGCTGCCTGCGACTCGTGCTGCGCGCTGCTGCCTGCTGCACATGCCTGACGCTGCTTCGCGCTGCGCGACTCCGCTGCTGCTGCCACCCCTGCCGCGCTTGCCGCTGCTGCTGCATAGCCTGCTGCATCTTGCTTCTTCGCTGCGCCGGTTTCTTCCTCCTCCCGCTCCCTGCTGTGTCGTATCCCGAAGCACCCTCCTGTATGCGTGTTTTACTAGGTGGGTGTTGTGTGTGTGTGTGTCCTACTGGCCTCCCTCATCACACACGCCACACCCACACACACACACACACACACCACACACACACCCCTCTCTCTCTCTCTCTGAGCTCCTTGATGACTTCTGTGCAGTTAAAGCTCTTCAGACAGTGAAGCACTCAGACTGCTGCCGCTCACTGTCAGCACAGACACACTCACAGTACTTATACTCACAGTACACAGTACTTATACTCACAGTACACAGTACTTATACTCACAGTACACAGTACTTAAACTCACAGTACACAGTATACTCACAGTACACAGTACTTAAACTCACAGTACTTATACTCACAGTACACAGTATTAACTCACAGTAACAGTACTTATACTCACAGACTTATACTCACAGTACACAGTAATTATACTCACGACACAGTACTTATACTCACAGTACTTATACTCACAGTACACAGTACTTATACTCACAATACTTATACTCACAGTACACAGTACTTATACTCACAGTACACAGTACTTATACTCACAGTACACAGTACTTATACACACAGTACTTATACTCACAGTACACAGTACTTATACTCACAGTACACAGTACTTATACTCACAGTACACAGTACTTATACCTACACAGTATTAACTCACAGTACATACTTATATCACAGACACGTATTAACTCAAGTACACATACTTATATCAAGAACACAGTAACTTATATCACAGACAAGTACTTTATAAGTCACAGTACACAGTACTTATACTCACAGTACTTATACTCCAGTACACAGTACTTAGACTCACAGTACTATACTCACAGTACACAGTACTATACTCACAGTACACAGTACTATACGCACATACTATATACTCACAGTACACAGTAACTTATACTCACAATACTTATACTCCACGTACACAGTCGTATATAACAGATACACAGTAACTTATACTCACAGGACACAGTAACTTATAACACAGTACATATTATACTCAGACACAGTACACAGTACTTTAGACGCTCACAGTACACAGTACGTATACTCACAGTACACATACTTATATAACAGGTACACAGTATTTAATACTCACAGACACAGACTTATATCACAGTACAAAGAGTTTAAACGCACAGTACCAGTACTATATCACAGTACACTATTATATCACAGTACACAGTATGATAAGCACAGTACACAGTACTATACTCACCAGTACAAGGATACTTATATCACAGTTACACAGTATTTATACTCACAGTACACAGTACTTATACTCACAGTACACAGTACTTATATCACAGTACACAGTATTTATACTCACAGTACACAGTACTTATACTCACAGTACACAGGACTATATCCAGTACACATACTATACATCACAGTACACAGTACTTATATCACAGTACACAGTATTTATACTCACAGTACACAGTACTTATACTCACAGTACACAGTATTATATCACAGTACACGTACTTATACACACTATATACCACAGTACACAGTATTTAATCACAGTACACAGTACTTAACTCACAGTACACAGTACATTAATATCACAGTACACAGTATTTATACTCACAGTACAGACTATACAGTACACAGTATTATACTCACAGTACAAAGTACTTATATCACAGTACACAGTATTTATACTCACAGTACACAGTACTTATATCACAGTACACAGTATTATACTCACAGTACACAGTACTTATATCACAGTACACAGTTACTATATCACAGTACACAGTATTTATACTCACAGTACACAGTACTTATACTCACAGTACACAGTACTTATACTCACAGTACACAGTACTTATACTCACAGTACACAGTACTTATATCACAGTACACAGTATTTATACTCACAGTACACAGTACTTATACTCACAGTACACAGTACTTATATCACAGTACACAGTACTTATACTCACAGTACACAGTACTTATATCACAGTAACAGACTTATTCACAGTACACAGTACTATACTCACACGAATCAAATTTGTTGAAACGTCAGACTGGATGAAGCTGATCGTGACTGTTCATCATTTTAAACACGACTTATGATGAGTCATAAAGTCTGTGAACGTTTAGCACACCACTCAGTCTCTGCTCTGTAACACACACACACACACACACGCACACACACACACACGCACACACACACACACGCACAACACACACACACACACACACACACACATGCTTATATAAAATATATTTATATATATAATAAACATGAAGCTGAGGCCCCGGATTGACCCTCGGGCCTCACTTTGGCCCTCGGGCCTCACTTTGACCCTCGGGCCTCACTTTGACCCTCGGGCCTCACTTTGACCCTCGGGCCTCACTTTGACCCTCGGGCCTCACTTTGACCCTCGGGCCTCACTTTGACCCTCCCTGTGTTAAACTTAAACGTCTTTTAAACTTTTCTGATGAATTGTAGCTAGCATGGTGGCTACATAGCTCAGACCCGGGTCAGGGAGCAGCTGGACCGGGTCAGGGAGCAGCTGGACCCACGAGCCTGGAGCTAAACGTGGTGTAGAGAATGGCTCAGGTGAAGGTTAGCTTAGCATAAAGACTGGATCACGTTCTGTTTTGTTTGTTCTGTCAGAACCTGAACGTCGTGGTGTCGCCGGGGTTCTGACAGAACATTGGTTAGACAGAGCCAGGCTAGCTGTTTCCCTCTGTTTGCAGTCTTTATGCTAAGCTAAGCTAACTCCAGGTGATGGTACCTGTTCTCAGCACAGGTGGAGTTGAGCTGAGGTTGATCCTCTGTCACTGATCTGGTGTCAGTTTTGTTGGGTTTGATGGTTGGAGGCAGATGGAGGCAGCAGGGAAGGTGCAGCTCCACCCGGCCGGCTGTGTGCTGCTGATTCTCCAGAGGGAGTGTAACCACAGCAATAACTGTGGAGGCCCGGCTGGGCGTTGGCCTGGCTGGGCGAGCTGATAAACAGCTGGGGGGGGGGGAAGGCGGGTGGAGGTGGAGGAGGAAGAAGATGGAGGCAGACGTAAGAGAAGACACAGCATGAGGAAGGAAGTGTGGAGGAGATCCTCCAGCAGCTCGTCCTCTGATAGCAGCCGGGCCGGGATCTGATTCCCAGTGTTGTTTCACCCAGTCTCCACGTCCTCCACCTTCGAGGGACACGGCGTGTCCTCCACCCTCAAGGGACACGGCGTGTCCTCCACCCTCGAGGGACACGGCGTGTCCGTGTTTGAAAGGACTGACACTGGATCTGAGAGACGCTCTGTCTGCAGTCTCTGTCCATATCGCTCCGTAATATCAGAAACATGTTTCAGCATCAGAACTGCACAGACATGACAACTCTCTGTTTCTTTAATGAGCCACACAAACCTACGATACACCACACGTGGATTAATCCGCCGCTGAAAATAGTCCTCGACAAATGTCCCTGCACAGTGAACAAGATGTTTGTGAGCTCGCCTCGTGTCCGCCTGTGATCAGGACGATGCATTTACTGACTCTCTCTCTCTCTGTTTGTGTCCAGCTGGTTAAAACCAAACAGGAGGAAGGTTTCTGTCCAGTCATGCAGAAGGTAATCAGTCCTCCAACACACTCATCCATTTCTATCAACAGTATATCCTCAGGCGAGCTGCTGAGATCTGGACCAGGTTGCATCGCTGTGATGAAGAAACAAACCATGAAATCAGTCTGATAATGTCCAGACGTGAGCGTGAGCAGTCTGACCATGAAACATGAGCAGATGATTTGGTCTTTAATTGGTCACGTCATGTAATAATCATTTATTGAAACTGTCATCAGGACAAACACGTGACACGCCGTATGTTCACATGTCTCTGTTGGGTCACAGGTGGAGGGACAGGTAACTCCCGTCAACTTGCCTTCTTCCAAAGGCCTGAGCACCCCGGGGTCTCCCGCCACCGGCATCATGGTAAACACACCTGTTCAAAGTCACCTGTGTCATCAGTGTGTACGCACTGACACTCACCTGTTACCTGTGTGTGTGTGTGTGTGTGTGTGTGTGTGTGTGTGCTGCGTTCAGGCCAGAGTCAACGACCAGGTGGTGGGCTACAGAGACCTGGCAGCTCTGCCCAGAGACAAAGCCATCCTGCAGGTGGAGAGACCGGACCTGATGACCTACCAACCACACCTGAGCTTCTCCCCGCTCGACCCGCCGCGCAGAGAGGTACGTCCCTATATGGTCACTTCCTGTTACCTGTAATACTTTTGATGGTTTTGAGTGTTAACGTGTCTTAATTATGTTTCAGAGATCTCTGTCTCCTCCCTCCACGTCTCCGCCCAGATCTCCTGAGGTAAGATGTCTGTCTAAATGTACCTGAGCTCCGTCATGGACTCCATCTGTGTTTTATTCTAATGAACAGGTTGTTGTTTCCTGCTCAGCACAGACTGAGGTCGGTGCTTCCTGCAGCAGATGAACCCTCGCTGACCCGTTCAGATCTTCCATGAGTCAGTGGCTGTTTCACTGACGTCTTCATATTCTCCAGTTTCAATCGCGGCTCTGTTTTATGCACTGTGTTCAAAATGTGACATTTAAAGCCTCCAGCAGAGAACAGGAAGAGTCTGTGTGAGGCGGCTGCAGCATGTCGCTCAGTTCAGACAGTCTGTGAGACAGTCTCTGAGACAGTCTCACAGACTGTCTCTGAGACTGTAGTGTCGTAAACATATGAAGACACGGTGAAAATATCAGGTTCACTTTATTTATGTCGTCAGTCAGATTTAATGATGCACTTTAATTAACGGCTGTGATTCAGTCATTACTAACATTAAAATAACGCTGGTCTAACATTAAATAATATAATATGTTTATATTGGAACGTTCTGTCAACGCTACAGAAACACTCTGTTAAGTATGATAAGGTTGTCTGAAGGTTAGTTATTGGTTGTGTATTGATTACTGTTGTGGTTTATTATCAGCTGATCGAGTTCAGTTTCTAACTACTTTAGAAAAACGCTCCAGAAAGATGATGAACGTTTATGTAACGTTAATGTAACGTTAATGTAACGTGTGTGTGTGTGTGTGTGTGTGTTTCCAGGTGAAGCCACGCAGAGCAGAAAGTGAAGGTGGCTCCCCTGGTGGATCCACGCTGCAACTGCAGGCTGGACGCAAGATCAGCAGCAGCCAGCAGCACTTCCACAGACCAGGTAACACACACACACACACACACACACACACACACACACAGATAACGTTACATAAATGTTCATCATCCTTCTTCGACGATGACGTGATGACTTCATGTAATGTAGTAAATATATATGACACAGTATGTAGGTGTAAGTTTTATTAGAAATAAACTAAAATATTCAAATAAATCTGTTTTATGATATAAAAGCTTTTCATCAGTATCAGTTTGTGTATTTATGTGTGAATAAAGAAGAATGGAATGGATTTGTCAGTAGATGCTTCATGCATCATGTCAGCTGTGGACAAACTGTGACAAAGGGACTTTGTGTTTTTCAGATAATGGGACCAACATCTACAGGAAGCCTCCCATCTACAAACAAGGTGAGCTTCATTCTCTCAGCTGTGTCGTGTTCATGCTTCTGTTCTCAGGCTGTCGCTCTCTGCAGATGTTCATAAACATGTGGAAGGAGTCATCGAGTCGGCAAAGTTTCCAGCAGCTCAGCCTCCAGACCCCAACCAGCCGTCCAAGATAGAGACCGAGTACTGGCCCTGCCCCCCATCGCTGGCTGCCATGGGTAACACACACACTGCCATCGTCAGCTGATCTCCAGGTTAAACCTGCGTTACCTGGAGATCACCTGATTCGATATTTACAGTTCAGTTAACCCCATCACATCAGACTGCAGACACACTGTGTGTTCAGCCAGCTGATGTATCTGACAGGCTAAGCTAACCCTGACGTTGGACTCTCGCAGAGATCGAGTGGAAGAAGAAGAAGCTGCAGGAGGAGGACGATGAGTTCGAGGACCTGACGGACGAGGCCAGGACACTGCAGGAGCACGAGCTGGAAAAGGTTTGTGAGTGAGATGAGTGAACAGACACAAACACTGAATGATCCACGAGTCCATGACCGACTGTCTGTGCTGAATCCAGATCAAGTCCAACCTGGGCCGCCTCATCCTGAAGGAGGAGAAGGAGAAGGCCGTCCACTTCAGGAGGAAGACGCAGTCGCTGCCTGACAGGACACACATGCACAGCAGTAAGACTGTGGGACATTCACGTGGTCTCTGTCTGTGCTCACCATGACTCTTTAACCTTCTTCTGTTTCACTGCAGCTTTGTCAGCAAGTGCATCCAAGTCTCCTTCACACTCAGGCGCAGGCCTGACCAGAGTAAGTCTGATCACGTGACACACTTCAGAACCTCACTGTTTGTGCTACAGCTGATGAGAAGTTTTGGGTTCATGAAGTCCAGCAGGGGGCGGCTCTGCCCGTTCTAAAAAGCAGGCTGTTTGTATGGAGTCTGACGGAGTCTGACGGAGTCTGGCTGTCTCAGTCTGTAGTTTGAAGTCCACCATAAACGATAAAGCAGAGGGCGTGGACATCCAGCTCCACACACCAACACAGATTCTGTTTCTGCATCGACTGGTTCTGTGCTCAGGTGTTACAAACATTTCAGTCCCCGTCGTAACGTTTCATGACGAACACGAGATGAAGCTTCAAACTTCACTCGTCTGTGCCGACTGTTTGATACCCGGCCCGCGCCGTGCATGGCAGCTTCACTGTTGAAGAAGGAAAGGTCATCCTCTGGGGACAGTGAATCCCCTGGGGACAATGAATCCTCTGGGGACAGTGAATCCTCTGGGGACAATGAATCCTCTGGGGACAATGAATCCTCTGGGGACAATGAAAGGCAGAGCAGTAACTGAATGGTTACGACATGAAGCATCTTTGTGTTTAATAAATGGATGTCTGTGTTTCCAGATGCAGTCTGCAGAGTTTTCCACAGATGGAGACAAAGGCGGGTCAGGTCGGTTCATCCTGGACATCTTTAACAAACTGATATATGTCATGTTCACAGTCTTTATGCTAAGCTAAGCACATCCAGCTCTGTAGTGTTGACTCTGTCATCGTTACATTAATTAGAACTTTCTTCTTCCATGTCCTGGACGTCACTCTGGTCTTCTGTCTTTGTGTCTTTGCAGCTGCTCAGGTAAGCATGTCTGCTCAGACTCCTCCTGCACTCAGCTCCAGTTTCTGCCTCTGAACCGGGTCTGAACCAGCACCTTTACACCTGTGTGTGTGTGTGTGTGTGTGTGTGTGCAGAACGGAGAGCCTCGTAGAGAGAGGATGGACCGGGGAAACTCTCTGCCGAGCATCCTGGAGCAGAAGGTGAGAGCTGCTCAAACACAGTGACCTCGCTCAGTCAAAGCTGACACCAGGTCTACTGTGTGCTTAGCCTAGCTTAGCACAAAGACTGGAAGTAGGGGGAAACTGCTAGCCTAGCATCGTGTCTTAAAAAAGAACATGGAGAGATAATCCAAAACAAGAGAGACAGATTCATGGAACCATGTTCAGCCATCATACAGACATAGGAGGGTCATAATATAACATGACATTATATAACATAATATAATATAATATAATTTAACATAATATAACATTATGTTATAATATAACATAATATAATATATTATGTTATATATGTTATCATCTAACATATCTAATATACTCATAAATAACATCCTATCTTATAACTTAATTATTGTATGTAAAATCTCTTCTGTTCTATACATCTAAACCTCAGTAGTTCATATAATTACTTTACTGAAAAAGTTTAAGGAGACAGGTGACAGGTCACATGACTGGGCGGGTCCTGTCACTGAGGTTCAACTATCAAACATTCAGAGAACCAGGAGGTCAAAGGTCAAACCGGAAGGTGTTCAGGACAGACACGAGGACACGAGGACACGAGGACACAGCAGTCTTCATCATCAGTGTGTATGTGAGGGCAGCTGACACATCAGTGCTGAGGACATGGAGCAGCACCTGCTCCACCCAGACTACGTGTCACTCTGCATCCATCACAACATGAAGCTGTGGGTCGTGGTCGTCACGGTAACCATGGAGACGTTTCACTTCAGTTTGTCATTGAAAGAAGTTTATTTACATTTCAGACACAGACATGAAGAGACGATGGATGAAACGTGCTGGAACAGCTGATCACATGAACAATCAGTTCGTTACTGAAGGGAGATCTGATCTGATCACTGATATCTGATCACTGATATCTGATCACTGATATCTGATCATTGATATCTGATCACTGATATCTGATCACTGATATCTGATCATTGATATCTGATCTGATCGTTGATATCTGATCACTGATATCTGATCACTGATATCTGATCATTGATATCTGATCTGATCACTGATATCTGATCGTTGATATCTAATCACTGATATCTGATCTGATCACTGATATCTGATCACTGATATCTGATCACTGATATCTGATCACTGATATCTGATATCTGATCACTGATCACTGATATCTGATCATTGATATCTAATCACTGATATCTGATCACTGATATCTGATCACTGATATCTGATCGTTGATATCTGATCATTGATATCTGATCATTGATATCTGATCACTGATATCTGATCACTGATATCTGATCATTGATATCTGATCGTTCATATCTGATCGTTCATATCTGATCGTTCATATCTGATCACTGATATCTGATCGTTGATATCTGATCGTTGATATCTGATCACTGATATCTGATCGTTGATATCTGATCATTGATATCTGATCACTAATATCTGATCACTAATATCTGATCATGTCTCTGTCTTCAGATTTATCCATATGAAGCTCTGATTGTGACCCACAGAGGGCGCTGCAAGCTGCCACCAGGAGTGGACCGCACTCGTCTGGAGGTTTGTATCAGAACATCACGACACATCAGGACGCTGACGTGGAGTCAATCTTTACCTTCTTCCTCCTCCTCCTCCTCCTCTTCTTCCTCTTCCTCCTCTTCTTCCTCCTCCTCTTCCTCCTCCTCCTCCTCCTCTTCCTCCCCCTCCTCTTCCTCCTCTTCCTCCCCCTCCTCTTCTTCCTCTTCTTCCTCCTCTTCCTCCTCCTCCGCCTCTTCTTCCTCTTCCTCCTCCTCTTCTTCCCCCTCCTCCTCCTCCTCTTCCTCCTCCTCCTCCTCCTCTCAGAGGCATCTGGCTCCGGAGGAGTTCGTGCGGTTGTTCCAGATGTCGATGGCTGAGTTCGACCGTCTCTCTCTGTGGAAACGAAACGAACTGAAGAAGAAGGTCTTGCTTTTCTAACAGGAAGTGACATCATCTCTCTGTACTTGATGAAGCCCCCGCAGGAGGAAACAGGAAGTGACATCATCAACAAACACAGCGAGCGAACATGTCCGCCATCTTAACTAACCCGTCTGACTAACCTGCTGCACTTAGAACCACTGCTTGCAGAACGTCCTCATCACATGACCACTCACCTTCACCTTCACCTTCACCTTCATCCTCACCTTCACCTTCATCTTCATCACTGAGCTCCAGAGGTCTGAATCAGGAAGTCAGATTAGCACGTTAGCAGCTACGCCGCTCTTCTGGTTCACTTTCTTTAAGAACTGTGGCAGGTTACCACGGCAACGAGGTACATCACCATGGTAACTGTGATACAGGCTCCCCATCTCTATAAACAGACATCTGCCCGTGACGAGGGACCAAAGACTTTCCGCTTATAGTCCGAGCCGCGTCGACCAATCACGTGTCAGCAAAAAGAGGCGGGACGCGTTGGCCGAAACACGACACCACGTGGCGCCCATCATCTGATCACGACTCTTTTTAGGAACTTTTCATGGATTTTTATGAGCTTGTATCTGTCTGCAGAGCTCAACAGGAAGTTCTCGTGTTTCGACCCGTCGGACCGTCGACATGGAAACATCGACAGAACGTGACACTGACCAAAGGAAGCTGAAAGTTCTCCAGACGATCCGGACTCACATCTCATCACAATCCATCAGTCGAGACGTTTGATTGGACCAGAGCTGACTTTAGCTCTGCTGCTAACGTCTCACTGAGATAATCAATGTTCACTAACGAGCTTCCTGTCAAAGACTTCTTGCTTCAGGCCTCTGACGTGTTTCTGCTTGAACTTGAGCGACAGCTGATTGTCACGTGTTAACATGTAACTGATTGTATATTTATTCTGTGGAGCGTTTTATTTATTTGATGCCACGCTTTCGTTCGTTCGTTTGCTGCTGGTTTGGAAAATCTGATTTTTGCTGTACAGTTTTTTTAAAGGTTTTATTCCTCACTTTAACTCCGCGCCTGAGACCGTTCGTACTAATCGACATGGCAGCGTGTCTTCATGCTCACTTATCAAACCCCGTCCGCATCGTTTCTGTTGTACGGTGTGAAGGAGTCAAATAAAAATATCCATCAAACCTGATGTGTCTGAAATGTTCTGTACGTCTCTGAAGGCTCGAACTAGTTTTAGTCTCTGAGACTCACTGTGACTGTCACAATTACCCAGAAGGCCAAAGTCACAATGTTAGTCTGAACCAGGAGATGATTCCTGATTAAAAACCACCTCCAACATGGAAAAGTGCGATCAAGTCTGTCTGAAGATTCTCAGTCATATTACCTGTTCAATGATCTACACCAGGTGACCCCAACGACACCACACCAGGACTCGGGGTACATACCTGGGACACACCTGTCAGTGGAAGGTGTCTTTATTTGTACTAAACATAATCTGAAAATAACTTTTAATCTCTGATTCAGCGACTTTCTTGGTAATAAACCAGGTCAGAACAGTTTGAGTTTAGTCCATGAGGACGGACACCACAGCCTGACGTCAGGCTGAGTTTAAAGTTGAACCTGACTCAACTTCTCAGCCACTGGTGGCCGTTTTATTTTTTGGCCCGGCCAAACGCAGTCCCACCGTTCGAATGAAGGGACAACATCCTCCAGAAACTCAGCAAGACGTCTCGTGGTTCTGTTCGGCTCCGTCGGTATCTTCAGTTTGTTTCAGGACGCGGCGTCCAAGCGTTACGTACTTTACATTTAGGAATCGGCAGACAATCTCGGACATTGAGTGGTGTCACCTCGTCATGAAACCGAGAACAGTACCTGACTCGATGAGCCGAGCCGAACCAAACTATTCCATGTGCAAGGTAACTCTCTAAACGTCTCCAGAATCTGAGCCGGTCCAGTTCACCACGATCACCTTGAACAGCTGACCGGCTCCTCTCGAAAAACTCGAACTCGACTAGAACTCGTGTGTTCTGATTTGTTACAGTTTTACACCTCTCGTCTGCCATTGTCTCCAAACCCCCACGCTGCTTTCTGCTTTTTTATTTCCCGTCGCTCTGCGGCTGGTTGATGTGCAGCGAGCTGCAGGTGATGATGTGGAGGGCTTGTGTTGCTAAGAGACATATGGGCGAACATAAAAGCGAGGAGCTGGAGATGTTTCAGTGCCACTCGTCCTCCTCCCACGCCGGCCGCCTTTGATTGGCAGCCGCACGGCGCCGGCGTCCTTGAGCAGCATTGAACAGACACAGGCAGCCATACTTTTCTGTTTTTTATTTGAATGGAGTGAAACATCTACAGAAATGAGAGGCCTCGCAGTACATCGACAAAAAACAAAAAAAGATTTTTTCAAATTTCAGCTGTAAAGAAAAAAAAAAAACATGATTTGATTTTTAGTTTCTGTTCGTTCTGTGAGATATGTTCAAGAACAGAAGTCAGACACGAGGCCTCGCTCCGACATGCGTTACCCACCCACCTCCCAAAACCAAGAACAAAAGCAGTTAATCACACCTGAACACCCCTCACCTCACCTCACCTCCTTCCTGCGGCTCTTTTTTTTTTTTTAAAGATGTTTTACGGTTTATCAAAACGTGGCTCGTATTTTTGGAGTTTTGTCATTTTTATCAGAGAACATGAAGAAAAAGAAAAAACGCGTCAGATCATCTAAACCTGCAGCGCCGGGCCGAGCCGAGCTGGGCCGAGCCGAGCTGGGCCGAGCCGGGCCGAGGTTTTTAAACTTGGACCTCCGACTGCTCAGCTTCAACTCTTTGTGATTCACACAGTTTAGGATGGACAGACAGAGCCACGGCGACGTTCACACTGATAGAAATGACAAAACCGGAGACGTTCGGCGTCCAAGTCTTCGCTCTGCTTCAGATTTTGTCGTCAAACTTCGTTTCCCGCCTAAACGCTCAGAATAAAACGTCCTGTCAGCTGACTCCGCCTCACCTGATCTAACGATGTGTTGTAAAAAAAAAAACAAAAAAAAAAAACATCACATTGAAAAGAGGGAACAATGAAAATATACATATATAATATAAATGTCAATACTCGCTCCTCGGAGCTCAGTCACACTATCATTGGCATAAGAAAGGATGGATTTATGCTGTGTGTGTGTGTGTGTGTGTGTGTGTGTGTGTGTGTGTGGACAGCGTTTCAATGAGCGTCACATCGACGCCAAACTAAGCGCTGATAGAAAGGTGTCGTCCCAAACAAGCCCCGCCCCGTCCCGCCCTCCTGGTTATAAAATGGATGCCGCCGGGCGGCGGTGCGTCCGCGTCGGGACGTTGAGATTTTATCCTGTTCAGTCTTAAACTATGATTTTTAATAGATGATACAATAAATTAAGCGTGGTGAGAGTCGCTTGGACTGAACTGAACTCTTCTGCTCGTAAAGGAGAGAAGAGGGGAAGAGAAGGAAGGAAGGAAGGAAGGAAGGAAGGAAGGAAGGAAGGAGAGGTGGAGGATAGGAAGAAGAAGGGCAGAGGGGGCAGATGGAGGGCTTAGGCCTGTGCGTTGGTGCCGTTCTTGTCCGGCGGCCCGGTGCTGGCCGGCAGGTTGTTGAGGGACGGGCCGGCGTCCTGCGGCTTGCTGTCGCGGCGTGGCGGCATCCTCTCGTTGATGCGGTCCAGACCTCGAGCCTCCTCGAAGCTCTGGATCTTGTGCTGCGGGTTGAAGCCTTGGATGGCTGCGAGGAAACGACGAGACACAGTCAGCTCAGGTCACATGACACCAGGTTCTTAGAAATCTGAACTTCCTGTTTTTGGTTCTGAAGAAACATCGAATATTTCTCAGCTCAGTTAAATTAATTCAGACTCGTTAGAGACAAAACTTACTTCAGGTCAGGACGAGGACGGCATGAAGAAAAGAAACAGACGTCATTAAAGGGACATTTCACTGTCTCAGCTGTCTCAACTGTCTCAGCTGTTTGAGCTGTCTCAGCTGTTTGAACTGTCTCAGCTGTCTCAGCTGTCTCAACTGTCTCAACTGTCTCAGCTGTCTCAGCTGTCTCAACTGTCTCAGCTGTCTCAGCTGTCTCAGCTGTCTCAGCTGTCTGAGCTAATGATGGATGTAGGTTGTTAAAAACATCCGCCAACCTAAAACTCGACTGCTTTTGTTTTTCAGAATGTGAGCGAGCTCGTAGCATCTCTGAGAACAGGTGAGGACGACGTCTGCCTGACTCACACCTGAAACTTGTTCTAGTATCTTTGACTAAATTAGCGTCCTCGCTATCCCTAGAAAGACGTGCAGGTCAAACTTTGACATCTTCTCCAGGTCAAAGCAGCATGGACACCATCACACAGTTACATGGACACACTGAGAGGAGATGGAGACGGTTGCATACCTCGTGCCTCTTCTGCCTCTACGGTGGCTGTGTAAGCGTGAGTAGAAGAAGTGCCATGCCCAAAACCAGAGAGAGAGAGTGGGAACGTTACATATCAACGCATTCAGTCAGTCACGTTATCACTGCAAACTGTCAGTCTGTTAACATCACTGTACTCCACCCACTCCACCCACTCCTCCACCCACCACACGTTAGAGTATAAAACAATCAGAATATTCAGAGTTTGTTAGAGAATCACGTTTCACACGCTGCTCTGAAAACATTCGCTGACGTAAACAAAGACTCAAACGTTTTTATCACTGTTCCAACACATCAGGTCAGTTAGCCTAGCTTAGCATAAAGACTGGGAGCAGAGGGAAACTGTTAGCGCTGCTCTGTCAAACACGACGTTCTAATTAAACCTGATTTCATTAACTCGTCAGACAGGAAGTGGTCTCTCAGTGTGAGTGCAGGCACAGGAAGTTAGTGTTAGCTGGTCTCTTAGCATTTCCTGCTGGGGTCGTACTCACCGCTCTGCAGAGTCCGCCGCCCTCCGGACAGAACGCCCAGCGGCAGCGTTCCTGTCGGGGTCAAACCCTTCAGCTGCAGCACGCTCTCGTTCTCCTCTCTGCACACACACACACGCACACACACACACACACACGCACACTTTAATCAGCTGACAGACACGGCCAATGAAAACACTCCGACCTGATGCTCGAGGGCGCACATGAGTCTCAGAGACTCAGTCTTAGAGACTCAGTTTCAGAGAGACTCAGTCTCTAAGACTCAGTTTCAGAGAGTCAGTTTCAGAGAGACTCAGTCTCTGAGACTGTCCAGGTGGATTCACAGACTCTGATCACCTACCTGAGTCTGACTCACAGAACATAATGAGGAAGACGTTTGATTAGTGTCCGATGATGAAGGTCATTAATCACAGAGATAAGTTACTTCCTGTTTGTTTCACAGTGACAGTCAGCAGGTACAGACACGCCTCGTTAAGAGTTAATTAGCGAGTCTGTTGACTTCTTAAGGAATCTGAGCCCGTCATTATTAACGATATGCAGATTACATGAAGGTCAGTGTGTCTCCAATGTGGCCGGAGCACAGAGCGGGTCAGGTGTGATTCAGTGACTGATGAAGGTCGAGCTGTTCTGGACGGATGATCTGGATCAGAACTGATGGACAGTGTCTGTCCTTCAGTGTGACGGTGTAATCGTGTGGATGAAGCGCGGGTGGAGTTCACAGTCAAAAAGCAGAAGTGATGATCGCACTCATCGTCTCAGATTACGTGTCCGCGATGCTTCTCTGGGCCTCAAAATAACTTTTGTGAACGAGAGCTCGTCGTCAAAGACGAATGATTGTGACACACTTCCACGTTAAAGGAGGACAATCAGGGAGGAAGTCATTAGCCTTATTAGGACGGGAACAATTAGATTATCTCGTGTCCGTAACCTTCTTTAAAGACACACTCACCTGAGCACAGAGAAGACGCGTGCCATCTTTCCAATCGCCCGGATCTTATTTCTTATCACCTCCTTCCTGACGGCCGGAGCTCCACCTGCAGACCAGAGAGAGGCGAGACCACGTTCAGGAGCTCTGTGAAACACACCTGGCCCACGCTGACCACGCTGTGTGTGTGTCACCTTCTAAAGCAGGTGTATGTGCTATGAATGCTGTGGCAGTATCGTGTACTCTCATAGTGGACGGACACCTCGTCCTGCCGCTAACGATTCGACTTCCTTCACGCCCTGCAGGTAAATCTATTCAGCTCTGAACGTGGATCCATCCACCGCTGAAAACTCGTATGGACTCATTAACACACGTCAACTCGTCTAAACTTTCTGTGTGCAACATCGCAGACTAACAGGAAGTCACGATACGCTGGTACAAAGCACCGTCCGTTACCACGGTAAGATGGAGGCTGACCAGGCTGACAGAGGGAGGATGAAGAGTCGCCGGGCGTGGATCTCACAGCTGCAGTCACATGACACACATCAGGTGACAGAGTCGACTACGCTACACGTCGTTTTTAGGAACACACAAACAGCGTGGTGTGCTGATGATGATGAAGATGATGCGTTACTTCCTCTTACCCTCACACGTGTCGTCTCCTTCTGACATCAGCTCGTCGTCGGAGCAGATGTTCAACACGTTAACGAGCATCTCCGTCACTGTAAACACAACGAGCAGACATTTCAGACACAACGTTCAGCAAACGTTAGACAAACGTTCAGACAAACTTTAAGACAACAGACTTCAGTGTTTTTGTCTCCGACAGGCTCAGACTGTTATTCTAACATACACACAACGTTGTGGAAACGTTGTGTGTATGTTAGCTTCTCGTTAGAGTGATGAGCTGGGTCCCAGATTTAAACCATCAGGTCAGTTTGAGGATCTGTCCTCGTGTTCCTACAGCAGGAAGGCTCGGCCATCACATGGGCGGGGTTTGTTTTAGCGGACGTCCTCACAGGTGTACACAGACTCACCTTTCTCTCCGACGAAGGGCAGAGACCAGGTGAACACGTCCATGAAGTTGGGCAGCCAGTACGGGTGAGGGGAGCAGTTAAACTGCCGGATGTTCATCACGTTATTCTCATATTTCAGCACGGCAGCTGAGAACACACACACACACACACACACACACACACACACACACACATTAACAGTTTCATGATGCACTTCCTGTCTCCTGTTGCCAGGGCTCCAAGGTTTTCCTTCCTGTTGCCATGGTTTCCCTCCTTCACTTCTCTTACCTTTGTTATTGTACACGTCCAGGTAGTTTGGAGCCGAGAAGATCGTGATTAAAGACGGGAAGCCTGTCGTCTGACTTTTCCTGTACATTCGATACCTGACACACACACACACACACACACACACACACACACACACACACGTCCATCACTGTCACTAAGACATTAAAACATTATATTTCATGACATCTTTAAATGTGCAAATGAGGCGTTAGCGGTAACTTCAGGTGAGCTGTACAGACGTCACCTGTTATTACATCATCATATCTACACATCACAGTCATGTTTCTACTACAGGAGCCCAGAACGGACAAAATAAAGTCTGCATCTCATTCTGACACACGACCTTTGAACCTTCTGATCAGTTTCTGTTCTTCAGGCTCAAAACAAAATGAGAACTCATCAGGTATGAAACAAAGAATAACATCTGTCACAGACTCACCCTGCGTCCTGGGCTTCATGTGCTCGTATTACAGACAACAGGTTATTGTTCATCAGGAAGTCACAGACTGCGGGGTAACTGCAAACACACACACACACACACACACACACACACATTATTTATTATTTCAGCATGTTTTGTTGGTGAAGCGGCTCAGCTTCGTGTCCTCTCTCACTCATCTCGGTTGCTATGACAGCAGAGGAGGCCGCTTGAGTTTAACGAGATGCTGAAAAATCTAAAATTAGAGATCAATTAAGGTCGACGCTTTCACACACAGGAAGTGTGAGATCCACCGAGGTCTCCACAGAACGGACCAGACGAGAAACGCGACCACGTCCAGGTTTTAGATAGTCTGCGGGGACGTCACAGAGACTACGTCCAGGTTTTAGACAGTCTGTAGGACGTCACAGAGACTATGTCCAGGTTTTAGACAGTCTAGTGTTGCCAACACGTTCACTGTAAATATTAGGACAGATCAGTGCTAATATTTACTCTGTGTGCTGGTGGAATAATCCTCAGATAATCCTGGTGTGAACACTTTAATCAGGATTAACAGGTGTACCTGTAGAAATAAGAGCAGCCTCTGACGCTGTTGTGGCAGAAGTGTTCCTGGGTCTTCTCCGAGCCGTAGTCCTCCCCCGGGTCGGACCACAGCAGGTCGCACATCGGCCCAAACGCCGGAGGTTCCTTAAACCGGTCCAGCTGCACAGTGAGACAGGACAGAGGTTAAGCATGTAAGAGTATAAACCAACTCCAAACGTTAATGAAACCAATAACAAACCAAAACAAAGTGAATGAGTGCTCAGAGTGAGGACGGAGCTGGACACAGACAGACGTGTGTGTCTCATGAAGTCAGGCTGGTTGTTCTTTACCTTCCGTATGTCGTCCAGACAGGTGACTTCAGGGCTCAGCCCTCCGTGCACACACAGGAACTGCTGGTTGAGGAGAGCAGCCAGAGGCAGGCAGTCAAAGGCGTCCATACAGGCATCGTATACACGCTCAGAGTACTTTATTTTACCTGCAGAACGCACAGAGGCACAGGTGAGACGGCGTGGACGCTCTGATGGACGGCCGCTCAGTGTACAGCGGGAGGACACGCTAAAGACAAACAACACCAAGGACTTACACTCCTGTTTGAAGGTGAAGTACTCTGTGAGGTGTCGGCACTCGTGGTTACCTCTGAGGAGGAAGAGGGTGTTGGGATGGTTGATCTTCAGAGCCCACAGGTACAGGACACACTGCGCACACACACACACACACACACACACACACACACACACACCATCAATAATGTCAGTGAAACGTGAAGTATGATCGATTCATCCCAAAATGTCTCGGCCTGTCCCTGAACGGTTTCTGATTGGTCCACACATTGTTTTGTTATTTACAGAAACCCCAGGGAATGCTGGGAAACGTCCGTACTGAGCATGTGCAGCTCTCTGTGACTCAGCTGTCGTCGTGTCCGAGCGGCCCCGCATCTTTACTATGTACAAACACTGAGGCGCTGCATCTTTACTATGTACAAACACTGAGGCGCTGCGTCTTTACTATGTACAAACACTGAGGCGCTGCGTCTTTACTATGTACAAACACTGAGGCGCTGCGTCTTTACTATGTACAAACACTGAGGCGCTGCGTCTTTACTATGTACAAACACTGAGGCGAGTGGAGTATGTTACATATGTAAAAAAAACTTAGGCGATGAATCCGTTTAATATGTACAAAAACTCTGGGCGATTGCGGCTTTTATCTTTTTATATGTACAAACAACTGAGGCGCTGCATCTTTTCTAGGCACAACACTGAGGCGTGCGCTTTACTATGTACAAAACTGAGGACCGCTGCATCTTTAACTAGTAACAAACTGACTGAGGGCTTACTGCTCTTTACTATGTACAAACCTGAGGAGCGCATCTTTACTTATGTACAAACACTCAAGGGGCGCGTGCGTCTTTACTATGTACCAAACACTGACGTGCGATGCTTCTTTAATTTGTAACATAAAACGGAGGCGGCTGACGTTATTTAATATGTACACAATCCTGAGGAGCTGAGGAGTGATATTGTACAAAACGAATGAGTCTCTGAGTATGGATTGACTATGGAAAATAAAAGCGGAGGAGAGGAGGCGTGAATATGGAAAAAAACTGATTGGAGAGTGCCACTCTTTACATGGTGAAAAAAAAATGGACGGCGCGGCGGAGTGACGACTGCTACTCATAACAACCTGGACGATCGATGCAATCTGTTCGCAAGCTGGACTATGTAAAAACCACAACTGACGGCACCCCTTCGGGGCGTCAATGCATCTTTATCATATGTACAAATAAACCAATCTGAGGAGAGATGCAATTCGTTCATATGATAAACATACAACTGGGAGCATCACCTTCCCCTTTTTTCCTTTTCCCCTTTACCTTTCCCTTCTTTCTTCCTCCCCCCAGCTTTTTTTTCCCCTCCCGCTCCCCCCACTGCCTTCCTCCTCTCCCCCCCCCTCCCCTCCCCCCTGCCCCTCGTTTACTTTTCGACCTCTCTGCTTTTCCAACCCCCGTCCCCTCCTCTCCTTTTTTTATCCCCTTCCCCTAACTTTCTGTCAACTAAGCTCTCTCCAAGTACCCAATTGTGTAGTTGTACTCTGGCCCTTTGTATATATTCAAGATTATTATACCTTGCCCAGACTGTGAGATACTACGTAGTATTTAAATATTAAACAATCTTTAGGCTCTCAACACGACAGTTAAAAGGGATTCGGTATAATTATTTCTATTCAGCTTTTCTTTTCTAGTGCGATTTTCGACATGGCTTTTCTGTTGGTAGCTGTGCCTTGATTGATGTGGCTTTGCCGTTCTTCTTTCGACCGCACGTCCCTTCCTGTTCTTCCCCTTTCTCTCCCTTCATTCTTACTTTTCTCATTTTAGCTTACCTTTTTGTATTTCACCAAACACTGCTACTCTCTTTCTCCTTCCCCCCTTTCCTTATCCCCCCTCCTCGGTTCTAGCCCTCCCTTCCTCTCTTTTGTCCCCCCTTTCCTTCCCCCCCTTCCGCTTCTCTTTTTCCTCCCCCCTTCCTTGTTTGCTCCTTTCCCCCCCCTCTTCTCCTTCCCCTCCCCCTCCCCCCCTTTCCCCCCCCTTCCCGAGCCCTTTCCCCCAGTTTAGGGTGGAAGGGCACCGTTTACCATGTCATTCT
>NC_040018.1:27553521-27553652 GCF_000972845.2 Larimichthys crocea | reverse complement strand
GGGTGTGTGTGTGTGTGTGTGTTTGTCTGAGGGTGTGTGTGTCTGAAGGTGTGTGTGTGTGTGTGTGTGTCTGTGTGTGTCTGAGGGTGTGTCTGTGTGTGTCTGAGGGTGTGTCTGTGTGTGTCTGAGGG
>NC_040018.1:27536546-27553511 GCF_000972845.2 Larimichthys crocea | reverse complement strand
CACACACACACACACACACTCACACACACTCACACACACCAACAACAGACTCCAGATCCGCTCAAATTGAATTTTAAATAATCAAATGTTACTTTAATTTGGCTCATTTTGTGCGTGTGTGTGTGTCTGAAGGTGTGTGTGTGTGTGTGTGTGTCTGTGTGTGTCTGAGGGTGTGTCTGTGTGTGTCTGAGGGTGTGTGTGTGTGTGTGTGTGCCTGCCTTTCATTCTGTATTTACAGACAAGGCACGCCTACCTCGATGCTGAAGTACCCTCGGTCCACGTAGTCTCCGAGGAACAGGTAACGGGTGCTGCTGGGAGATCCGCCCACCTCGAACAGCTTCATCAGGTCAAAGAACTGTCCATGGACGTCTCCGCACACTGCGCGTGCACACACACACACACACACACACAATAAGACGGACGCTGCAGGAGGAGGTAAACAGCTGGAGTGCAGGAGGGTGGAGGGCTGGATAGCCAAGTCTTTACCTGTGATGGGCGCCTCCACCTCCAGCATGCACTTCTCCTGGCGGAGGATGGCGGCTCCCTCGTTGATGATCCGCAGAGCCGTCTCCTCCTCCAGCCGGCCCTCCTTCACCAGGTGGGCCTTCAGCACCTCCACGCTGGGCCTCCCGTCCACATACAGGTCTTTGACCGACAGGCGTGTACCGGGAGGATATGGCACCGCTATACACACATACAGACAGACACACACACATACACACACACACACACACACACACACACACATACACAGGGGAGACGAGATGTCAGCATGACACACACACACACACATTCGGCGGTCATCAGGTCAAATATTTCCAACAATAAAACACTTTCACACAAACGTTTCAAACACAGCTCATCATCATCAGTAGGCCTGTGTTGGAAACATCGATTTTCCGATTCTGAATCGATTTGCATATTAATTCCTTAAGATCGATTCGTACATCCAAAGATCGATTTAATTAAATTAAAATTTTAATACATTTTCCTCCGGTGAACTTTAACCCTACTAGTCGCGTCATTGAATTGAAACAGGCGTGCACGTGTTTAAGGGGAGACACGGGCTTGCTCCAGGTGGGACTGATGAATTAGAGCGGCACTGGAAATATAATAAAACTACAGACAACAGAACACTCAAGGAAAACTACAACTACCAGCCACTTCTGTACGTTCTCTTAAAATAACTGAGGCGATTGCGGGTTACATCTACAAAGATATGCGCCCGTAATCCGTTGTTGAAAACGAGGGCTTCAGGCGACCAAAAAAATTTGGTGAGACTCGACCTGTTGTGTTGTGACTGTTTCATGAAGCAGTTGTTAAGTCAGCTGACCGCCTGCTGATCACCTGACAGGTGGAGGACCAGTGGGTTTGTGTTCATTGTTGATCAGCTGATCTCTGTTGTTGTTATGAACATTGATGAATATTTAATGAGACCAACGGAAAAGATGAAGTCAGTTCAGTCAGACAGAAACAGGCGGACAGAAACAGTCCGCCAGGCGTCATGTGGACTGAACTCTGAGCTGAAAATCATCAGTCTGAGCGAGGCGACGTGTCGAGGCTCGACCTGAACACAAACGAACAAAGCAGCCCTCAGAGGAAATACCAAAGAGCTGAGACACCACAGAAGAAGACCTGGCCCTGAACCTGGAGGACTGTGACATCATCAGAGCCTTAACGAGCTGAAGGAGCTCGTTTCACTGTTTAGATTGACTGTGGACAATGAGACAACCACCAAACAGAAACTCAGCTGAAGGGCAGTTAACGAGCTTTAATTAACTGACAGAGGGAGTTCGTTAGCTGCTGTTAGCTAGCGTGTAGTCGGCCTGTAGTCGGCGTGTAGTCGGCCTGTAGTCGGCCTGTAGTCTGCGACGTGTAGTCGGCGTGTAGTCTGCCTGTAGTCTGCATGTAGTCGGCCTGTAGTCGGCGTGTAGTCTGCCTGTAGTCGGCCTGTAGTCGGCGTGTAGTCGCCCTGTAGTCGGCGTGTAGTCTGCCTGTAGTCGGCGTGTAGTCTGCGTGTAGTCGGCCTGTAGTCGGCGTGTAGTCTGCCTGTAGTCGGCGTGTAGTCTGCCTGTAGTCTGCGACGTGTAGTCGGCCTGTAGTCAGCGTGTAGTCTGCGTGTAGTCGGCCTGTAGTTGGCCTGTAGTCGGCGTGTAGTCTGCCTGTAGTCGGCCTGTAGTCTGCGACGTGTAGTCGGCCTGTAGTCGGCCTGTAGTAGTCTGCGTGTAGTCTGCCTGTAGTCTGCGTGTAGTCTGCCTGTAGTCTGCCTGTAGTCGGCCTGTAGTCTGCCTGTAGTCGGCCTGTAGTCAGCCTGTAGTCGGCCTGTAGTCAGCCTGTAGTCAGCCTGTAGTCTGCCTGTAGTCGGCGTGTAGTTGGCCTGTAGTATGCGTGTAGTCTGCGACGTGTAGTCGGCCTGTAGTCTGCGTGTAGTCGGCCTGTAGTCTGCCTGTAGTCGGCGTGTAGTCGCCCTGTAGTCGGCCTGTAGTCGGCGTGTAGTCGGCGTGTAGTCGGCGTGTGGTCTGCCTGTAGTCGGCCTGTAGTCGCCCTGTAGTCGGCGTGTAGTCGCCCTGTAGTCGGCCTGTAGTCGGCCTGTAGTCGGCGTGTAGTCGGCGTGTAGTCGGCCTGTAGTCGGCCTGTAGTCGGCGTGTAGTCGGCGTGTGGTCTGCCTGTAGTCGGCGTGTAGTCTGCCTGTAGTCGGCCTGTAGTCGGCCTGTGGTCTGCCTGTAGTCGGCGTGTGGTCTGCCTGTAGTCGGCGTGTGGTCTGCCTGTAGTCGGCCTGTAGTCTGCGTGTAGTCGGCCTGTAGTAGTCTGCCTGTAGTAGTCTGCCTGTAGTCTGCGTGTAGTCTGCCTGTAGTCTGCGTGTAGTCGGCCTGTAGTCTGCCTGTAGTCTGCCTGTAGTCGGCCTGTAGTAGTCTGCCTGTAGTCTGCGTGTAGTCAGCCTGTAGTCGGCCTGTAGTCGGCGTGTAGTCTGCGTGTAGTCTGCCTGTAGTCTGCCTGTAGTCTGCGTGTAGTCTGCCTGTAGTCGGCCTGTAGTTGGCGTGTAGTCTGCGTGTAGTCTGCCTGTAGTCTGCCTGTAGTTGGCGTGTAGTCTGCCTGTAGTCTGCGTGTAGTCTGCCTGTAGTTGGCCTGTAGTAGTCGGCCTGTATTATGCCTGTAGTTGGCCTGTAGTCTGCGTGTAGTCGGCCTGTAGTCTGCCTGTAGTCTGCGTGTAGTCTGCCTGTAGTTGGCCTGTAGTTGGCCTGTAGTCTGCGTGTAGTCTGCCTGTAGTCTGCCTGTAGTCTGCGTGTAGTCTGCCTGTAGTCGGCCTGTAGTCGGCCTGTAGTCGGCCTGTAGTAGTCTGCCTGTAGTAGTCTGCCTGTAGTCGGCCTGTAGTCGGCCTGTAGTCGGCCTGTAGTCGGCCTGTAGTATGCGTGTAGTCTGCGACGTGTAGTCGGCCTGTAGTCGGCCTGTAGTAGTCTGCCTGTAGTCTGCGTGTAGTCTGCCTGTAGTCGGCCTGTAGTCGGCCTGTAGTCGGCCTGTAGTTGGCCTGTAGTATGCGTGTAGTCTGCGACGTGTAGTCGGCCTGTAGTCTGCCTGTAGTCGGCCTGTAGTCTGCGACGTGTAGTCGGCCTGTAGTCGGCCTGTAGTAGTCTGCCTGTAGTCTGCGTGTAGTCTGCCTGTAGTCGGCCTGTAGTCGGCCTGTAGTCGGCCTGTAGTCGGCCTGTAGTCGGCGTGTAGTCTGCGACGTGTAGTCGGCCTGTAGTCTGCCTGTAGTCGGCCTGTAGTCGCCCTGTAGTCTGCGACGTGTAGTCGGCCTGTAGTCGGCCTGTAGTAGTCTGCCTGTAGTCTGCGTGTAGTCTGCCTGTAGTCGGCCTGTAGTCGGCCTGTAGTCGGCCTGTAGTTGGCCTGTAGTATGCGTGTAGTCTGCGACGTGTAGTCGGCCTGTAGTCTGCCTGTAGTCGCCCTGTAGTCGCCCTGTAGTCTGCGACGTGTAGTCGGCCTGTAGTCGGCCTGTAGTAGTCTGCCTGTAGTCTGCGTGTAGTCTGCCTGTAGTCGGCCTGTAGTCGGCCTGTAGTATGCGTGTAGTCTGCGACGTGTAGTCGGCCTGTAGTCTGCGTGTAGTCGGCCTGTAGTCTGCCTGTAGTCACCCTGTAGTCTGCGTGTAGTCTGCGGCCTGTAGTCGGCCTGTAGTCGGCCTGTAGTCGGCCTGTAGTAGTTGGCCTGTAGTCTGCCTGTAGTCTGCCTGTAGTCGGCCTGTAGTAGTCGGCCTGTAGTCGGCCTGTAGTCGGCCTGTATTATGCCTGTAGTCGGCCTGTAGTCTGCCTGTAGTTGGCGTGTAGTCTGCCTGTAGTCTGCCTGTAGTCTGCCTGTAGTCGGCCTGTAGTCGGCCTGTAGTCTGCGTGTAGTCTGCCTGTAGTTGGCCTGTAGTAGTTTGGTGCCCTTATCGCACAGTTAGTCTCCGTCCGTCCGTTCCTCTCTGCTGCTCTTCATTTGAATACCACTTCCTGTGATGCCTCAGCTCACTAACACTTCTTCCTTCTGTCCGATGACACGCGTGTGCATGTGTGTCACGCCTCACTGCTTTCCTCTGCTGATGAACCAGTTCAAGAGCTGAGACGTGATTGGCTGAATGGGAGCGACCTGGTTTGGTTTGTACGGTAAAGTAGAGCACCGGGCCGAGAGAGAGAGACAGGCAGAGAGAGAGACAGAGAGACAGGCAGAGACAGAGACAGGCAGAGACAGAGAGACAGGCAGAGACAGAGAGACAGGCAGAGAGAGAGAGAGACAGACTGTACATTAAAGTGTTTATTTACCACACTGTACTGTCTCACTGTCTTTCTGTCCAGTTTCCAGTCTCAGTCACGTCTTCTTTTGACATACAGTGTTATCACTGGCCAGGCCCCATAGCAGAGCTCCATCCTGAGGCCCAGGACAGGCCAGTGACCGTGCTCCGTCGTCAGATCCAGCTCCATCAATCATGAATGAGGACACAATCATTACACATGCCAGCCGATGCAAACGGCCAGACTGATTCGATTACCATCGGTAAGTAAGCCAAGAGGCCGACACACACACACACACACTCTAAAAAAGGCAGCAGTGAACTTGAACCATCAGGACTTAATCCTGAAATTATTGATCAGCTGATCAGACACAAGTGAAATCAAAGGATCATTGTTTGTAAAACTCTCTCACCTCTAAAATCAATAAATAATAATCATCATAAGAATATTTAGGAGAAGAAGAAGGTGTGTGTGTGTGTGTGTGTGAGGCAGGTTTAACGATGTTTAACGAGGTGGCGCTCTCCTGCAGCTTTACACTTCTGAAGAACTTGAACTGAGCGTCATCACCTCGTTTGTCCATAGGACTCTATGCGGTCAGACCGGATTGACAGAGGAGCGCCTCCTGCTGGACGTTAGACGGAGCTCGTCCTGTCGTCTTCTGCCGGACGTCTTATCTGATGTGGAGTCGTGTGGTTAAACGTTCTGAAACTGTCCGTCTGCAGGCGACACACACTGACCAAACATGACACTGTACACACACTCACAGCTGTCACGGCAACGTCTCTGTCAACTTAATCTGTCAACTTAATCTGTCAACCATCAACACATCAAACAGGAAGGACTCTTCTGTTGACGTTCGTTAACCGCTCGAGCATCAGCGTCAACAGACCTGAAACCAGTTAGCTACATTAGCATGTGGTTCAGCTAAAGCTATGTGTCCATCATAAAGTGTGTAAGTCTGATCCAGTTCTGAACAAAGTTCTGAAGCTGTGGTTCTGGTTCTGTTCAGTGACCTGCGGTGAGGCGCATCACTTCACAGGAAGTAGTTAAAACAAACGTCTTTCGACCACGATGATACCTCCAAACAGACAGTCTGTGGGGACGTCACAGAGACTACGTCCAGGTTTTAGACAGTCTGCGGGGACGTCACGGAGACTGATTCTGTCTCGTGATGAGCCTGCAGTGTTTGTGCAGATGTAGTTCACCTGACGGGCTGTGGGGACACTCACCTGCACAGGTGAGGTCTCTGTGCTCCGTGATCCCGTCTGGCACCGTTTGAAGCTGTAACGCGCCGTGTGAACAAAGTCTCCTGGGAACGCTCGCACAGGGAATAAAGTGGAAACTGGGTCACACAATCTGACGGGTCACAGAAACTGGCACAACACCGGTGTCACAAAAAGTCACAGCGTGGAGCTGAAGAGAGAACATCTCCTCCAACAATCAGCTGATCGTCCACGGTGCTGCCTTAAAAACATTCTGCTCAAACTACAGAAAATGTCACATGATGATTTTCTGTTTTAGTCGATCATTGGATCGATTAATCGATTAATCGACGCTTGAAGTGACCGCAGTTTGTTTTCACTCAGAAAGTCAAAGAAACAAACAGCTGTTGCAAAGGGAGGGGTTGACGTATACATCCAGGCCAGCGCGCACGCGCACACACACACACACACACACACGAACGAACACCGCAGTGTTGCGTTTACATCCACGCGACCATTAAACTGTTACACACGCCTCCGCAGACACCGGGCACCGCGGACTCTTTAGTCCGGGACCAAGCTCCAGGTGTCCGGGCAGTCGGTTCATGTTAACGCGGCTCGGCGCGCGGACACCTGGCGCTCCCGGGACAAAACAAATAAATAAAAAGAAGCTAACTCATTAGCGCCATGATGTCCACGCGCGCACACACACACACACACACACACGCACACACACACACACACACACGCACACACACGCACACGCACAGTAATTAACTGTTAGCTGACTTCCAGCGGCGCCGTTAGCCTGCTAGCTGTGGCCGCCGTTAACTTCCTGCACCGGGCACACCGTTAAACAAACACGTCACGTACCTTTGACCGGCCGTTCCACCGTGGACATTTTGTTCTGGTCTTTGGCGGACATCCTCCCTCCGCGCGGGCTCCGGTTCGGACGGTTTCGCGGGTTTTTAAACTAAACTTCCTAGCTAGCTTAGCTAGCTTGAGTGAGCTAGCCGAGCTAGCGGCGGCGGCAGCGCTTTCCTCCCGCGGACGGAGCGACCGAGCCGGGCTGGACTGCTGCACCTGCCCGGAGGGACCGGAGGGGCCGGAGGGGAGGAGGAGAGGGGGGGGAGCTCCTTAACTGACGGATAAAACGCTTTCCCCGTGTCCTCTTCCTCTCTGCGGTGCGCTGCGGTGCGGGGAGTCCGCTGTCAGCGCCTCGTCAGACGGATCGAGCTGGTCCAGGAAGCGGCCCGGGCTCCGTCGATGGTGCGTTCAGGAGCAGCGCGCAGTGCGTCAGATCATACCGCAGCTTGGAGCTTCTGTCTGCGGCCGAGCTGCCTCTGTCACCGGCCTGCTGGGCTCCGCGGCGCTCTGTCGTGATCCGAGGTGTCGTCCAGACTCTGTCGGATTACAATAATCCGCCGCAAGCGGATTTCCTACAACATGGCTCGACGCGGGGGGGCTTGTGGGTAGTGTAGTATTAATGCGACGCGTTCACGGCCTGCGGAGCCGCCGGAGATCAGAGACACCGGATTCAAAGTTCATGAAATAATCATCTGAACAGTGAATCTATGATTTATCTGAGTTTAGAGTAACCGAGTACATTTACTCGAGTATATTAAGTATTTCCACACTGTACTGTGACGTCACTATATTCACTGGATTTAGTTACAATAATAACAAAACACTTTTTGTATTTTAAGCCCTCCATAACAACCATCGACCTGTTTGTGTGTGACGTGAAGCCGACAACAGGAAGCGCCACAAGCTGCAGTTCCTCTAACGTCCACCTGAGGCTGGCTCCAGAAGTGAGTCAGTGTCCATAAGTCCCCATGTCCAAATGTCCAACAGCAGAAATAAACATGTTTACAGGCTGTGAGGGACGTCACAGAGACTACAGACAATCTTTATTCATTAAAGTGTGAAGTCAAAATAAAGTTCTGAGTTTGTCTAGAGAATAAAGAGTTATGATGATCAAAAATATCAACAAGTGAAATCAGGTAAAAATCACCTCTCCGCTCCAGGACGGAGGGGGCGTGTCCTCTGAATTCGCGAAGCCACGCCCACTCAGAATATGCAAATTTTATGTTGATGTGACGTCACGTGATCTCGTTTTAGGACTGTAACAACATGGATGCTACAGCAAACATGGAGCCTTTACACAATAGCAACTTTATTTATAATAAATAATAATTGAATTTCTATGTCTGAGGAGATTCTCAGATGTTTGTTGTTTAAATACTAAAAATATAAAGTGAGGTGTTGATTAACCGCCTACGAAGGCTTCCTGTCACTCTTTAGCTGTCTGACAAAAATAAAAGCTTGAAAAAGGCCAAAAATAAATAAAAATGAATAAAAATAAATAAATACAAATAAATAAATACAAATAAATGAATAAAAATAAATAAATAACAATAAATAAAAAGAATAACAATGAATAAATATATATATAAAGAGGCTTTTCAATAAAACATCACAATGAGTTTTATTTGTTTCAATAAAATACAGAAATATGTTAAAGTGTTACAAACTGTTATATTATAATCTCTGCTGCACAAACTCATTATTAAACATTAGGTGATATATTTGAGTATAGCGCCATCATGTGGACACTCAGCAAACTGCTGAGTTGTTTGAGCAAACACTGAGAGCTGAAAGTAACAACATGTTATTAACTGACACATACAGAACACGTGTACACGCGACATATGTCGTGACATGACAACATACATAACAAAGACACGATGAAGACTCAGATGTAAAAGCATCTTTTGTACAAACATGAAAACTGGACTTACACTGAACGCTCGCCCAGCTCGGGTTCTGGCACAACACTGCCTCTGCTCCCCATCAGCATTCCCCTGTCAGCACCAAGGGTCTGCTTCTTCTTCTTCTTCTTCTTCTTCTTCTTCTTCTTCTTCCTCTTCCTCTTCTTCTTCCTCTTCCTCATCTTCTTCCTCTTCCTCTTCTTCTTCCTCTTCTTCATCTTCTTCTTCTTCTTCCTCTTCCTCTTCTTCTTCCTCTTCTTCATCTTCTTCCTCTTCTTCTTCTTCTTCTTCCTCTTCCTCTTCTTCTTCTTCTTCCTCTTCATCTTCTTCCTCTTCCTCCTCTTCTTCTTCCTCCTCTTCTTCATCTTCTTCTTCTTTCTGGTGGTCCAAAACGTATGTGGTATAAACACTAACACTCCCCTGCTGCTCTGAGCTAACAGACTGGGCTAACATGAGCTAACAGCAGCTACAGTCAGCAGCAGGTTAAAGTCACTTTGACTCGTCTCTAATCTTTCTGATTCATGGGGTCAAAGGTCGTCTTGTAGACTTGTTGACATGCTGTGTTCACAGTTCTCCTGTGCTGAATGTCTGATCGTTCATAATAAAAGAATAAACCGTGAAGCAGCAGAGGAATGTCGGGCAGCTCCTTCGTCTCTAACGTGAATAAATAGAAACTCTTTAAAAGGCTCGGATCTTCGGCAGCAGTTGTTTCGGCCTCCAGAGAACTCGACTTTTACCAAACGTGTTGTCCATGTAAGGGGATCTCTGCCGGGCCGGGGGTCCTGCTCCGGTCCCGCCTTGTCCCCGTGGACTGTCCTCTTCATCAGGCCGTCATCACATGGCAGACAGCTGCTGTATTTAAAGCCTGAAACACACCAGACGGACCACGGCGAGACAGAGGAGCAGCAGGACACCATGGTACGTGACGGCTTTATTTCATGTTTGTCACTTTAATGAAGAAATCGAGCTGCGGGACAATAATAAAATATTATATATATATTTATATAATATTTGTTGAGATGCCGTTTGTCGTCATGGTTTCAGGCGAGCAGGAAGACAAAGAAGAAGGAAGGAGGTGCCAAACGAGCTCAGAGAGCCTCGTCCAACGTCTTCTCCATGTTTGAACAGACTCAGATTCAAGAGTTCAAAGAGGTACGTCCTCCTGTCCATCAGTCCCTCAGGTTTCATCTCACAGTCACAGAAACGTGTTTGTCTTTCTCATTCAGGCGTTCACACTCATCGACCAGAACCGGGACGGATTCATCGACAAAGAGGACCTGAAGGACACGTACGCCTCTCTGGGTCTGTAGCTACAGATGAACTTGATGAGCAGGTTCGTCCTGTCAGACATGACGTGACATCATGTGTCTTCTGTGTCCTCAGGTAAACTCAACGTGAAGGACAACGAACTGGAAGACATGTTGAAGGAAGCAACAGGTCCGATCAACTTCACCATGTTCCTCAACCTGTTTGGAGAAAAGCTGCACGGTGAGAACCTGAAAGAGTGAACATGCTGCAGTAAATATGGACAACTGGAGACACGTCCCCGCAGACTGTCTAAAACCTGGACGTAGTCTCTGTGACGTCCCCACAGACTGTCTAAAACCTGGACGTAGTCTCCATGACGTAGTCTCTCTACGTCCTGTGTTGTCTCAGGCTGATGCTTGGTCATGAGCGTCTCGTCTCTTGTCTCCTGTGTGCAGGGACAGACCCTGAGGACACCATCTTAAACGCTTTCAAACTGTTCGACCCCGACGCCAAAGGCTTCGTTCACAAAGACGAGTGAGTCGTCGCCGTGTGTTCAGAGATTTTCAGACGTCACTTTGACACAAACTGAGATTTTGTTGTTTTTACAGATTACAGAAAGTTCTGATGACACAAGCAGACAAGTTCACAGCCGAGGAGGTGACGAGCTTCAACGTCCTCAGTGTGAGAAGACGAGTCAGCACTTTGTGTCCTTCACTGATGAATGTGTCTCATTGCAGGTGAAGCAGATGTTCCAGTCGTCCAACATCGACGCTGCTGGAAACCTGGATTATAAATCTCTGTGTTACATCATCACACACGGGGAGGAACAGGAGGAATAATGTGTCAGTGAACGCATCATGACATCACGTTGGTCTTTAAATAAAACAGAAACATTCACGTAAAACCTCGTCTGGATTCATCCATTTTCAGCCGTGTTGGTCACTGATGAACTCCGACCTCTGCTGTAGCGCCACCGTGAGGTTCAAACATGAACTTCATACAACGAATGAGTTCAGAGTTTCTGTAGTTTTTAACATTTTCTGTCCACAACGTCGTGTCAGCATCACACTTTCAGTTTGTGCAGAAACAGTGAAAAAGAAAGCTGATGAATAACGGTGACTCGTTTGTGGACGAGAGTTTAAAAAACTTTATTAGCACACACTCAGTTTCTGATAAATAAGTCCCAGAGAAACAGTTCAAGTCATTTTGATCCCAGTGTCATATTTCCTGACGTACGTCACGTGACGCGGCGATGAGGTCACACACAGGCCGCAGCTCGAGCGTCAGCGAAGACGAAGAACGCCAGCGAGTACGCAGGAAGTGTGACATGTTCGGCTGGAGGCAGGCGACTTCCTTCAAAGTCAGGCAGGGTTTTATCGTCCACCATCTTCAGCAGCTGTCCGTTCAGCTTCACCGACCTTCACAAGAAACAGAAACATTTTTTACAGTGTAGAGACAGCTGTCCACCTGTCCTCTGTCCTCAGCGTCTGTCCAGCACGGTCAACACAGGTGCTGCGTTCAGGTGCTGCATTCAGGTGCTCCCTGGAAATGTAGTTATTTGCCAACAGGGAGTTTAGATGAGAGCACAAACACATGAATGAATAAAGCTTCTTTTCACTGTAGTGTAATGAATCATTCAGTCCAGCGTGGATCTGTTTCAAGTACTACGTGAACCTTGTTGATGACTCTGTGTCACGTCGTGAATGGAGCTCTCACACGTGACTTGTCACATGACACAAGTAGAGAAGATCTGATGCTAACTCGCTGATAAATGGGTACATTATATTGACTGGCACCTGGAGTACAGCCCGTCCTCCCCCGGCTGGTCCGACTCGAGGACAAACGCCTCCACTGTGCTCGAGGAGACGAGGGCAGGGACGGAGATCCGGGCCGGCTTCTTACTCAGGTTCATAGAAATCAATGTGAGCGCTCCAGTTCTGTAACTACACACAGAAACACAGCGATGGGACGAGTTAGTGCGTGATGCCAGTGAAAGAATAAAACAGGCCGTGAAGCAGGCGCACCTGTTTCTGCTGGCACAGTGCAGGTACATCCTCACTCGTCTACTCCGATTCAAACTGGAAAATACTTCAGCGCTCAAAACCTCCAATCCAACGAGTCTCTTATAGAGAACAGACAACCAAAAATCCTGAAAGAAGAAGCACGATTCAAGAAATCATGTCCGTGTCATTAAAGCACAGCTCATTTAAATATAATGAATCATAATAAATCAATGATCAGTCTTACAGGAAGTGGATTCAGGTTGTCGTCAACCAGGTGATAACTCCCAGAACCAATAAAAACCTGCCGCATCACAACATCCAGACCAAGTCTGGCTGACAGGCCGAGTTTATCCAGCCACCTACAAACAGCACAAACATTCAACACTGAAATATTCAACACAGAAATATTCAACACTGAAATATACAACACTGAAATATACAACACTGAAATATTCAACACTGAAATATTCAACACTAAAATATTCAACACTGAAATATTCAACACTGAAATATTCAACACTGAAATATTCAACACTAAAATATTCAACACTGAAATATACAACACTGAAATATTCAACACTGAAATATTCAACACTGAAATATACAACACTGAAATATTCAACACTGAAATATTCAACACTGAAATATTCAACACTAAAATATTCAACACTGAAATATTCAACACTGAAATATTCAACACTGAAATATTCAACACTGAAATATTCAACACTGAAATATACAACACTGAAATATACAACACTGAAATATTCAACACTGAAATATACAACACTGAAATATTCAACACTGAAATATTCAACACTGAAATATTCAACACTAAAATATTCAACACTGAAATATTCAACACTGAAATATTCAACACTGAAATATTCAACACTGAAATATTCAACACTGAAATATACAACACTGAAATATTCAACACTGAAATATTCAACACTGAAATATTCAACACTAAAATATTCAACACTGAAATATACAACACTGAAATATTCAACACTGAAATATTCAACACTGAAATATACAACACTGAAATATATACAACACTAAAATATATACAACACTAAAATATATACAACACTGAAATATTCAACACTGAAATATACAACACTGTAAACACACAGTGATGACATTTAAACATGTTAGTAACATTTAAACAGGTTAGTAACATTTAAACATGTTAGTAACATTTAAACAGGTTAGTAACATTTAAACAGGTTAGTAACATTTAAACACGTTAGTAACATTTAAACATGTTAGTAACATTTAAACAGGTTAGTAACATTTAAACATGTTAGTAACACTTACACATGTTAGTAAGTGCATTAGACACAGTTGTATGATGTATGAGAAGACTTTAAAGCACACGTGAAGCTCGCTGAGAGCAGCAGAAACACTGTCATGAGACCGGGCTGCTGGGTAATCAGTGAACATAATTAGGTCCATACAGGACTCCTGCCAAACTCGGACCTCCTGACAGTCCGTGTGCTCTTCATCATGTTAATGTGATGTTCTGTCCTAAATTCTTTCTTTCAGTTTGTCTCCACTCGTATAAACTCACATGAATCCTGCTGCGAACGTGTCCGACAGCCCCACAGCTCCTCCTCCATACGCCGAGCTCGTCTCTCCCAGCCACACCGGCTTCCCAGGAGACACCAGCTTTACTTCCTGAACCAGGAGAGGACAGGTCCATGTCAACACATCAACACGTCAACCACATCAAATCAGATTGTATTTGTACAGCCCAAAGTCACAAAGTACATTTTCCTCTGAGTGGAACCTGTGATAGAGACAGAGAGACACAGATGCTCAGCAGCAGCAAATCATCAACTAACTCTAAACTGTGATGGAGATATGGCAGCAATAATGACAGTAGTAATATGTGTAGTGGACGTCATCAGGATCACAGCAGCAGCCACGATCCACGAGAACCTGCTGGACGACAGAGACAGAAACTCCAGGGAAGAAGTTTAGTTAGTGACATGATTAATGAGACATGAAGGTTTACAGATGGAGAGAGAGACAGAGACAGAGAGAGAGAGAGAGAGAGAGAGAGAGACAGAGAGAGAGACAGAGAGAGACAAGAGAGAGAGAGAGAGAGACAAGAGTTTTCAGTAAAGGGAGATGTGACTGCATCTTTAACTAATACTGTGCCTGACTAGGCATAACCCAGAAAGAGACAGAGACACAGAGAGAGAGACAGTCCCCCAGCAGTCTATCCTATCCGATATCTAACTATAAGCTCTATCAAAGAGGAAATCCAAAGTGGGATGGATGCCGTCTCTCCTAATCAGACCAGATTTTCCCCAGAAAGGTGTCCAATTATCTATGAAGCCCACATCGTTTGCTGGACACCACCTCGACAGCCAGCGGTGAAATGACGACATGCGGCTATCTCCTACACGGCAGCAAACACATCGTCTTTTTACACCCCGTTTCATGCAACCCACATGTCATACCACGTCATCAAAATGTCAACTACATGTCAACACGTCATCAACCACATGTCAACCACGTCATTTCCCAAAATTGTCAACACGTCATCAACCGTCCCCATCCAACATAATGTCAATTTTCACGTCTCATCACACCCGTCTTCATCAACACATTTCAACACTCTTTTGTCCGCAAACCATCCATGTCAATCCACATGTCAACACAAAACACGTCATCAACACATGTCAACACGTAATCCCCACCCCGTCACTCCCCCATCATCCCACACCATGTCACACACGTCCCCATCAAAACATGTCAACAAATGTCAACACGTCATCAACCCATGTCACCACCTGTCAACACGTTCATCAACCACCTGTCAAACACGTCATCAACACCTGTTAACACATGTCAACACACTTTTGTCATCAACACACGTCCTTCCCCCCTCCATCAGCACCATTTTTCCCTTTTGTCAACCAACATTGTCAACACCTTATCAACACGTCATCAACACTCATCAAACACACATGTCAAACACGTCATCAACACGTCATCAAACACATTTTGTCAACCTTTCACGTCATTTTAACACGTCCATCAACACATGTCAACACGTCATTTCAAATCACATGGTCAAACCACCTGTTTCATCAATCACGTCCTCAATACCACCATGTCCACACGTCAATCAACAGTCATCAACACACTGTCAAAACAACCTCATCACCACATGTTCAACACCGTTCGATCAACACCCCCCCCGTCATCACCCCTATGTCAACACGTCATCAAACCCGTCATCACAACACATGTCAACACGTCATCAACACTTCATCAACACATGTCAACACGTCATTCAACACATGTCAACACGTCATCAAACAGTCATCAAAAACATGTCAACACGTCATCAACACGTCATCCACCACCTGTCAACCCGTCATCAACACATCGTCAACGTCATCAACACGTCATCACAACATGGTCAACACATGTCAAACATGTCATCAACACACTTCATCAACCACATGTCACACGTCATCAAACGGTCATCAACAAATGTCAACACGTCCTTCAAAACACATGTCAACACGGCCCCGCTCTCAACACATCTCAAACCAGGTCCACCACGTCATCAACACGTTCATCAACACATGTCACCACGTCATAAACACGTCATTCTAACAAACCCCTGTCATAATTCACGTCTCAACCAATTGGCAACCACGTCATCACACACTCAACACATGTCAAACACGGCACAACACGTCAATCAACACATGTCAACATGTCAGCAACACGTCATCAACCCGTCATTAACACCTGTCAACACGTCATCAACACATGCTCAACCTTTGTCATCAACAGTCATCAACACATCCGTCAAACTCTCAACCACGTCCCTCAACACAGTCAAACGTCATCAACACCGAAGCTGTCGTCATGGCTCCCTCAAGGACTTTGTCGATCTTCACCGCCCGAGTGTTCGAGAATGTCGGGATCGATGAAAAATCTCCCCAAGGACGTGTCTCTGCCGTTTCACGTCATCAACTCGGTCGCAACACGGAATAAACATGTTCGTTAACATTTGAAACACTGAGACCGTCAAACATCAAATATAAAGAGAGAGTGTCTGTGGACACTTGTGAGAGCAACAAGCTGCAAAACAATGAGTCACTGACACGAAAAACCTATCATGGGAAGGAGGAAGAGAGGACAAGGTCGACGGTGGAGGTAAAGGTGTGAGGCCCGGTAAAGGTGGAGGTGAAGGTCCCCGGAGGTGGAGGACCAACGGTGGAGGTGGACCCCGCCCCGCGCTCAACGGTGGCAGGCCGGGTTAAAGGTAAAGTGTGCGGGTAAAGGTGGAGGTGCGGTGGAGGAAAAGGTGGAACGGTAAAGGCTAAAGTGGGTGGAGGTGAAGGTGGATTCTGGTAACTGTGGAAGTTGGGAGGTGGAGGTTAAAGGGTGTTGATTGGTGACGGTGACGGTGGAGGTGGAGGTAAGGTGGACTTTGGGGGGGTAAAGGTAGAGGTACCGGTGGATCCGGTAAGCGTAAGGTAGACCTGACGTAAATTGTTGGAGGTTAAAGGTGGACGGTAAAGGTAGACATGGATCCGGTAAAGATGGAGGTAAAGGTAGACGGTAAAAGTTGAGCGGTAAAGGTAGACCATGGAGGTAAACCGGTTGGAGGTACAGTGTGGACGGGTAAAAATGGAGGGTAAAGGTTATGGACATGGAGGTAAAGGTGCGAGGTGGAGGTCAACAGGGTAGACCTGGATGGTATAAGGTGGAGGTAAAATAAAAGGTGGACGGTTAGACATGGAGGTAAGGGTGGATGCCCGTGGAGGTAAAGGTGGACTGGTTAAACGGTGGATGGGTGGTGTAAAGGTTAAAAGGTAAAGGTGGAGGTAAATGCTGCACTTGGTGGTGACGGTAAAGTGGAGGTGGAGGTACAGGGTGGACGGTAAATGTGATTGGCGGAGACGGTAAAGGTGATGGCGGAGGTATTAAACCGCGCGGG
>NC_040018.1:27489650-27517150 GCF_000972845.2 Larimichthys crocea | reverse complement strand
CTCTTATTGTGAAAAGTCTTCTTCAGCTCTTATTGTGAAAAGTCTCCTTAAGCTTTTATTGTGAAAAGTCTCCTTAAGCTCTTATTGTGAAAAGTCTCCTTCAGCTCTTATTGTGAAAAGTCTCCGTCACCTCTTATTGTGAAAAGTCAGCTCTTATTGTGAAAAGTCTCCGTCAGCTCTTATTGTGAAAAGTCTCCTTCAGGTCTTATTGTGAAAAGTCTCCGTCAGCTCTTATTGTGAAAAGTCAGCTCTTATTGTGAAAAGTCTCCGTCAGCTCTTATTGTTTGGATCAGATGTTTCAGACGATGTGACGTCACCAGCCTCCTGTGGTCACGTGCTGGTTCTGTTTGGATCAGCGGTTTAACAAACTGTGGGTGCGCGCGCAGCACACACATTACGGTAACGACTGTCGGTCCATTACGGTAAAACGGAGGGAACCGGAAGTGAGTTCATACAGGAGCGGCGGTGTTTTGAAGAAGTCCACGATGAAATGACAGAAAGCGGCGCTCAGGTCTGACACGTTACTGTACACACAGAGAGTAATCAGAGTACTCACACGTTACTGTACTCACACGTTACTGTACACCCAGAGAGTAATCAGAGTACTGTATCATCAAGACAGATTCAGTTAAACTCAGTTTAACCCGGTTTGTAATCCCACTGTGTAACCATGACTACAGCTGTACTCAAGTATTTACTCTGATTACATTACTTCTGATCAAACAGCCAATCATCAGCCAGGTCCCCAGCAGCAGCTGATATCACTGAGTAGTCCAGGGCTGTCCTAAGTACGGCTCGGGGGCCCATCACGGCCCGCGGTCAGATGTCCTGCGGCCCTCAGCTTCATGTTTATAATATTTATAACCTGCTGATCGTCAGAGACTGTTTGTGTTTCACTGTCCACATGATAACATATATAACATATATATACATGTATATATATATGTTATATATGTTATACATCTGCAGATGTTTGTTGCAGAGCAGAGACACGTGTTGAACTGAAATGTTCACAGACTTTATCACTAATACATAATAATCATGTTTAAATGAACATTCAGGTTTTATCAGCTTCATCCAGTTTAACGTGTTCATACAGTTTATTCTGTGATCTGACTCCAGATGGGACAGAAACAAGAACTGATTTAGATTTGGTGACACTGTCGTTTAAAATAAGAGAATTGTGACAATGAAAAGAAAACTGTTAGAGAACATTTGTTTGTGAGTTTTATTTGGACATGGCTGTACTAGTCCAGTCAGCCCAGTCTGTGCTTTCAGCGCGTCACGTCTTCTGTCGTCTCTGCAGCTGTTTGCTCGGCTGGAGGCTCGCCGTTGTCTCAAGGACATCGAACCTCGTCTGTTTCCTGAAGATGGAGGACCCAACCACGGTGACTGACCGCTTCCTGTCTGCACACATCACATGACCTCAGTGAATCAAAAACAAAGTGTGCTAATGACTCTATGTTTGACTGACAGGTGAAGTGGTGGAGCTTTATGGAACGGAGGGAACAGGTGAGTTCATTTCACAGGTAACAGCTCTGGCTCAGTTTGATCTTCCTGTAAACTGTGTGTGTGTGTGTGTCAGGTAAGACGGAGTTGCTCTACCACCTGCTGTGTCGCTGTGTGTTGCCGGTGGCGACCGGAGGTCTGGAGGTTGACGTTGTGTTCGTGGACACCGACTACAGTCTGGACATGTTACGACTGGTCAGCATCCTGGACAGCAGGCTGAACGCAGGTACGCACACACACCATAGAAGAAGAAGCAGACTCACCTGCATGTTAAACACTTTGTTGACATCAGTATCATTGTGTCAACTCTGCAGGTCGTCCTACTGGCTCGTCCGCCGCCAGTTCTGATGAGGCGGCGTTGCGTTCGTGTCTGTCTCGCCTCCTGGTCGTCCATTGTTCCTCCTCCTCCCAGCTCCTCCTCACCCTTCACTTCCTGGAGACCTCCTTATCATCGCGGCCCGGCCTGGCGCTCCTCCTCATTGACAGCATCTCTGCTTTCTATTGGCTTGACCGCTGTGAGGGCGGGGCCAGCATTGCCAAGCAAGAAGAAAAGCTCAGCAAGTGTGCAGAGCTTCTGGGCCGGCTGCTCAGGTAGATATTCAACAATTAAATGGTTCTACTGGTCCTTCAGACGGTTCTACTGGTCCTTCAGATGGTTCTACTGGTCCTTCAGAATGTTCTACGTGTCCTTCAGATGGTTCTACTTGTCCTTCAGATGGTTCTACTGGTCCTTCAGGCAGTTCCTGTGATCACTGACGAGGTTCTGTGTGTACTCTAGGTGTTTCCATATTGTTCTAGTTGTCATTGAAGAAGTTTGAGGGAACCTTTAGGTTTTTGTGTCACTGAGGAGGTTGAGTTGGTCATTGAGGTGGTTCTAGGGATCCTTGTGATTATTGGTGAGGTTCTGTGTGTACTGTAGGAGGTTTTATGTGAGGTTATGTGGTTCTTGTGGTCACAGAGGAGATTAGGACTTTAGGTAGTACTAGAGGTCATTGAAATGGTTCTAGTGGTCATTAAGGATGTTCTAGGGATCCTTCAGGTTCTTGTGGTTATTAAGGATTCAAGAATCCCCTCATGTAGTTGATGTGGTCACTTTTTAGCTAGCATTAGTAATTATTAAGCAAGTTCTCAAGGCCTTGTCGGTAGTTGGGAGGTTCTAGTGGTCACCGAAGAAGTTCTAGGGATCTTTTAGGTTGTTGTTGTCTTTGAGGAGGTTCTGGAGGTTGTCGTTGAAGTGGCTCTAGGGAACTTTTAGGATCTTGTGGACATTAAGAATTTCCATATGTCATTGATGTGGTTACTGAGAAGGTTTTAGTGGTTGTTAGGGAGGTTCTGTGTGTACTGTAGGAGGTTGGGTGGTTCTTGTGTACTCACTGAGGAGGATCTTTAGGTTTAAGAGGTAGCACTAATGGTCATTAAGGAGGTTCTAGAGAACCTTTAGGTGGTTGATTCGGTCATTGTGGCATCCTTTAGGTGCTTTGGTCTTTTAGGAGGTCCGAGTAGACAAAAAGATGATTAGGGAGGTTCTTCAGGTGTTGGAGCGCCTGGATTCCGGATGGACTTGTTAGACAGCATTCTCCACCACCAATGTTTTTGTAGCTGGACAACCGGAGCTTGTCTGGAGGACCGTTAACGTGGTTTACGGTCTTTGTGGTTGAATCAGTCTCATCTGTGGCTCCTCCTCCTCTCAGAGATTACAGAATCACCGTCTTCGCCACCTGCCACGCCATCAGGAGGAGCTACAGTGAACCTTCCTCCGCCTCCACCTCCGAGTGCGACCGGCCATATCTCTGTCGCCGCTGGCAACGGCTGGTGAGCCACCGGCTGCTCTGTTCCAAGCAGGAGTCTGCAAACAACATGGCCGCCTCAGCAGGAGGCAGCAAAGAGCAGAGGAGACAGCAGGTCTTCACCGTCCACTGCACCTCCTCCTCCTCCTCCAGGACGAAGGCTCACAGGAGCAGCTCCTTCTACGTGACAGATGGAGGTGTGGAGTTTATTTGAAGTGTGGACCTTTCTTTTTATGGTCACGTTCTTTAAATGAAAACTTTCGTTATATGTTTTGTCACAGTTTAATAAAGATTTGTCATCATAAAGTGTCCGTTAAACAAAATGAAGATGGTGGATCATGGTGGGTCAGGATGAAACATGGTGGATCATGGTGGATCATGGTGGGTCATGGGTCAGGGTGGGTCAGGATGAAACATGGTGGATCATGGTGGGTCAGGATGAAACATGGTGGATCATGGTGGATCATGGTGGGTCATGGTGGATCAGGGTGGGTCAGGATGAAACATGGTGGATCATGGTGGGTCAGGATGAAACATGGTGGATCATGGTGGGTCAGGGTGGGTCAGGATGAAACATGGTGGATCATGGTGGGTCAGGATGAAACAGGGTGGATCATGGTGAGTCAGGATGAAACATGGTGGATCATGGTGGGTCAGGGTGAAACATGGTGGATCATGGTGGGTCAGGGTGAAACATGGTGGGTCAGGATGAAACATGGTGGGTCAGGGTGGATCATGGTGGGTCAGGGTGGATCATGGTGGGTCAGGTGGATCATGGTGGGTCAGGGTGAAACATGGTGGGTCAGGGTGGATCATGGTGGGTCAGGATGAAACATGGTGGGTCAGGGTGGATCATGGTGGGTCAGGATGAAACATGGTGGGTCAGGGTGGATCATGGTGGGTCAGGATGAAACATGGTGGGTCAGGGTGGATCATGGTGGGTCAGGATGAAACATGGTGGGTCAGGGTGGATCATGGTGGGTCAGGATGAAACATGGTGGGTCAGGGTGGATCATGGTGGGTCAGGATGAAACATGGTGGGTCAGGGTGGATCATGGTGGGTCAGGATGAAACATGGTGGGTCAGGGTGGATCATGGTGGGTCAGGATGAAACATGGTGGGTCAGGGTGGATCATGGTGGGTCAGGATGAAACATGGTGGGTCAGGGTGGATCATGGTGGGTCAGGATGAAACATGGTGGGTCAGGGTGGATCATGGTGGGTCAGGATGAAACATGGTGGGTCAGGGTGGATCATGGTGGGTCAGGATGAAACATGGTGGGTCAGGGTGGATCATGGTGGGTCAGGATGAAACATGGTGGGTCAGGGTGGATCATGGTGGGTCAGGATGAAACATGGTGGGTCAGGGTGGATCATGGTGGGTCAGGATGAAACATGGTGGGTCAGGGTGGATCATGGTGGGTCAGGATGAAACATGGTGGGTCAGGGTGGATCATGGTGGGTCAGGATGAAACATGGTGGGTCAGGGTGGATCATGGTGGGTCAGGATGAAACATGGTGGGTCAGGGTGGATCATGGTGGGTCAGGATGAAACATGGTGGGTCAGGGTGGATCATGGTGGGTCAGGATGAAACATGGTGGGTCAGGGTGGATCATGGTGGGTCAGGATGAAACATGGTGGGTCAGGGTGGATCATGGTGGGTCAGGATGAAACATGGTGGGTCAGGGTGGATCATGGTGGGTCAGGATGAAACATGGTGGGTCAGGGTGGATCATGGTGGGTCAGGATGAAACATGGTGGGTCAGGGTGGATCATGGTGGGTCAGGATGAAACATGGTGGGTCAGGGTGGATCATGGTGGGTCAGGATGAAACATGGTGGGTCAGGGTGGATCATGGTGGGTCAGGATGAAACATGGTGGGTCAGGATGGAACATGGTGGGTCAGGATGAAACATGGTGGGTCAGGGTGGATCATGGTGGGTCAGGATGAAACATGGTGGGTCAGGGTGGAACATGGTGGGTCAGGATGAAACATGGTGGGTCAGGGTGGATCATGGTAGGTCAGGATGAAACATGGTGGGTCAGGGTGGGTCAGGATGAAACATGGTGGGGCAGGGTGGGTCAGGATGGAACATGGTGGGTCAGGATGAAACATGGTGGGTCAGGGTGGATCAGGATGAAACATGGTGGGTCAGGGTGGATCATGGTGGGTCAGGGTGGGTCATGGTGGATCATGGTGGGTCAGGGTGGGTCATGGTGGGTCAAATTCGCAGACGACACCACCTTAGTGGGACTAATCTCTGGAGGTGACGAGACTGCTTACAGGGAGGGGTCCAGAGGCTGGTGGGGTGGTCAACACCTCTAAAACAAAGGAGGTGATCGCGGACTCCAGGAGGAGGACTGACCTGCAGCCCATCTGTGGAGAGGGTGGCCAGCTGGGCGTGCACATGGAGCTCAGATGGAGCTCCAACACCTCAGCGGTCGTGAAGAAGGTCCAACACTTTGTGAGGATCCTCAGGAGGATCAGCTTAAACTCTTCTATGTATATAATATACATGTATGGTGTTCAATCATTTAGAACTTAGAACTATAAAAGAAGTTGTCAGAACGTTCTTCGTCACACAGCTGTGCTTAGTGGTTCTGATGGTTCTGATGGTCCACTCACACTTGTCTGGTGACCCTCTGAAGGGGCTCGACCCTCAGCTTGACTAGCTGTGTGTCTGTATCTCACAGCACACAGACAGGTGTGTTGTGTTAACGTTATATTAACGTTGTTGTGACGCTCGGGTTGGACTCGGTGTGTTTGGGCACGTGCAGCAGCAGTCCGGTCCTGCTCGCGGATCCAGTCCGGGACTTCAGGTCTGATGACAGACCGCTTCACCGGAGCAGCAGATCCCTCCGCGGGGTCACACACTTTTTACAAACACAAACAGATGAAGGCGCCGTGACGCACACACGGACACACCGACGCCTCTCAGACGGGCTCCCCGGTGAATGTCGTCTGTACCCAGGCTTGAAGTGTCCGCCGCGGCCGGTGGTTCGGTTCCTCCTCTCGGTGCAGGAGTTCATGTTTTCGGGGACCTACTTCTTCTCCTGCCGTCGCTGACAGGCGGTGCTCCGGTCGCTCCCAAACATGGCCTCCATGACGGAGCGACCGCTTCAACTTTAATTTTTTCGGCAATTTTCAGAGCGAGAGCAATTTTCCTCCTTCCACGACCGCCGGGAATGTTTCCACGGGAAACCTCCTCACGCCGCGCGTCTGCAGCCGCCGTGATCCGCCGGTGAGCGCGCGCTGAGGCGGGAAGGAGAAGTTGGAAAGCTGGAGAGGAAAAAGAGAATCGCATCAAATCAGTAAGCAGCCTCCTCCTGCTCCTCCTGCTCCTCCTGCTCCTCCACCTTTCTGTCCACACCTGTGCAGGTCGGCTTCGCGCTTCTTCGGCTTCCTGCTGTAACGTGACGCTCGTCGCGCGGTTAAAGCGGGAATATGAGGAGCTAACAGCTAGCCCGCTAATGCTAACCTTATGCTAACGGCTAACGGCTAACGTTAGCAGGAAGGCTAACTACACACACACACACACACACACAGAGATACACACACACACAGAGATACACACACACACACACACACACAGAGATACACACACACACACACAGATACACACACACAGACACACACACACACACAGAGATACACACACACACAGATACACACACACACACACAGAGATACACATACACACATACACACACACAGATACACACACACACACACACACAGATACACACACACACACAGAGATACACACACACACACAGAGATACACACAGAGATACACACACACAGAGATACACACACACGGACACACACACACAGAGATACACACACACACACATACAGAGATACACACACACACTCAGATACACACACACACACACACACACAGAGATACACACACATACACACAGAGATACACACACACGGACACACACACACATACAGAGATACACATATACACACACACAGATACACACACACACAGATACACACCTCTGTGTGTGTGTGTATCTGTGTGTGTATTTGTGTGTGTGTGTGTGCGCTGTAACACACTGCTGAGGTCAGTCAGCTCTTCCCTGGGTGGAGGTTGGCTCCATCAGCTCAGTCTGTGCTCCATCAGGAGCTCCGGCTGTCTCCTCCATCAGGAGCTCCGGCTGTCTCCTCCATCAGGAGCTCCGGGTGTCTCCTCCATCAGGAGCTCCGGGTGTCTTCTCCTTCAGGAGCTCCGGGTGTCTCCTCCATCAGGAGCTCCCCTCCCTGACCTCTGTCTGTGGGCTGACAGCAGCACCTCTGTCCCCTCGTCCTCTCCGCCTGCTCCTCAAAGTGACAGAACCTGAACACCTGAGCTTCTTCTGGATCTCATGGGCCCGGTCCCGACCTGTAGCAGGTGTTGGGGTTCTGGGCTCTGTGGTAGCAGGTCACAGTGCGGGTCTGGATCGAAGCAGTCACCGCAGACTGGACTCTCAGGAACCCCAGACGAGTCGAAAGACCTGCTGCTGGATCACACTGCTGTGTTCTACCGGACTCTACCGGACTCTACCTGACTCTACCACACTCTACCACACTCTACCGTACTCTACTTGACTCTACCGGACTCTACTTGACTCTACTGTACTCTACCGGACTCTACTTGACTCCGACTCTACCGTACTCTACCGTACTCTACCGTACTCTACTTGACTCTACCGTACTCTACCGTACTCTACCGGACTCTACTTGACTCTACCGTACTCTACCGTACTCTACCGGACTCTACCGTACTCTACCGTACTCTACCGGACTCTACTTGACTCTACCGGACTCTACCGGACTCTACCGTACTCTACTTGACTCTACCGTACTCTACTTGACTCTACCGTACTCTACTTGACCCTACCGGACTCTACTTGACTCTACCGTACTCTACTTGACTCTACTTGACTCTACCGGACTCTACTTGACTCTACCGGACTCTACCGGACTCTACTTGACTCTACCGTACTCTACCGGACTCTACTTGACTCTACCGGACTCTACTTGACTCTACCGGACTCTACTTGACTCTACCGGACTCTACTTGACTCTACCGGACTCGCTCTGATCGATCGATGGGTGATCGTTACGTGACTGAGGTGTAAACAGTTAGCTAACAATGTACCTGTGTGTACTCTGTGTGTATTCTGTGTGTACTCTGTGTGTACTCTGTGTGTACTCTGTGTGTATTCTGTGTACTCTGTGTGTACTCTGTGTGTATTCTGTGTACTCTGTGTACTCATGTTTGTCTCTCTCTTTTACCCAGAATGCCGTCTGAGGAGCCTCGGGACAGAGGTCCGGCTCCCCCCGTCACTCGGGCCGGACGCAGCGCTCAGCTGGCCAAAGCCGCCGCCACCTCTGCCACTAGCCCCGCCCTGGAGAGGCGGTCTCGTGGGCGACCTCGGAAAGATGGGAGCAGCGGCCGCTCTGGGCCTCCCACGCCTCCTCCACCTCCTCCTCCACCTCCCAAATCAAGGAAGAAGTAAGTGTGACTGGATCAGGACGTCTGAGGTCAGACCTGGTGCTGATCCAGATGTCTGTGTGTGTCTGTGGCACACCTGTCCAGATGTGTCTGTGTGGCACACCTGTCCAGATGTGTCTGTGTGGCACACCTGTCCAGATGTTCATAGGTGCTCTTCAGTGGGCGTGGCCTAACATGGCGCTTCCTGTTGACCCTCTCAGGAATTTCCAACTTTGTGCTGTGACCGAAACACAGCATGAGTTTTTTTAACGTGTGTGTGTGTGTGTGTGTGTGTGTGTGTGTGTGTGTGTTGTGGTGAGCTAGATCTGTTGAAGAGGAAGTGGTTAAGTTGCATGCTGGGTAATGAGCAGTGGGCGGGAGGTGCATGTCTGACTGAATCTACTCCAGGTTTTACCTCCTGCCACACACACACACACACACACACACACACACTCTGTGTCATCATGTTTACCTGAACACCTGGTCAAAGTTCATCTGACACTAAACAAATCACTAGAAAACCACCAGAGAACGCCCAGAGAACCAGCGCGTTCCTGTTCTGGGTCAGAGGTTCTGTTCTGGGTCAGAGGTTCTGTTCTGGGTCAGAGGTTCTGTTCTGGGTCAGAGGTTCTGTTCGGTCTGGCTGTGTTTTTTAGGAATCACGTTAATATGAGGAAGTAAAGAAAACTCTACTTCCTGTTTCATGAACTTCCTGTTTGAGGCTGTAACATTTGTTCAGTTGGTCACCATAGCAACGTAATCAACTTCATTAAGACAAGCACGTCCCACAGGTGTCCCTGTGCAGCGACCTGTTGTACTGACGTGTGTGTGTGTGTGTGTGTGTGTGTGTGTAGGGGGCGGAGTCGAGGCCGAGCCCAGGTAGAGGATGAAGAGAGCATGGACACAACGGAGAAGAAACTCCCCCAGAAGACAGGTGAGACGCTTCGTTTAACCTAACCTGATAACTGATGATCCTCAAGACTGTCTAAAACCTGGACGTAGTCTCTGTGACGTCCCCGCAGACTGTCAGGTTCTGTTTTTTAGTTTTTGAATTAAATGTGTTTTTATGTTGCTTTTGTGTGCACAGAGGTGAAGGAGGTGAAGGAGGTGAAGGAGGTGAAGGAGAAGCCAATAGGACGCCGTCGGTCAACCTCCAGGAGAAAATCCAGTGTGAACCCTGAACCCAAACATGACCCTGATACTGACCCTGACCCTGAACCCAGCCAGGCCCGCTTGAGTCCAGAACCTGAGCCGGACCCCCCTCACCCTGGCCCCATAGTCCCAGAGTCTAGCTCAGAACCACCTCCAAGCGCTGAGGAGGAGGACAGAACCAGCCCTGCTCCTGCCGCCTCGCTCCTGGCCTTTAGCCCAGGACCAGCTTCCAGTCCTGGGGAAGAACCTCCAGTCAGTCCCCCGCCCTGTTCTCCATCCCTCAGCCCGGTTCATAGCCCAGTATCTGATCCTGTGGAGGAGGACCGGCCCAGTCCAACTTCCAGCCCTGCCCCCATGGAGGTGGACTGTTATCCTAGCACGGTTCCCATGGAGACGGAGGGCGGCTTGGCCAGTCTCATGGAACAGAGTCCGGCCTCAAGTCCCTGCTTCAGTCCTCCGGTGTCCCCCTGTCCCCAACTGGAGGACGAGGTCTCACTGTCTCCTCTGTTCCAGCGCTGCCTGTCAGAGGAGTCCGGGAGCTCGCCCACCCCGAGCCTGGGACACACCAAAACACGGTGTGTGTCTGTGTGCGTGTGTGTCTGTGTGTGTCTGTGCGTGTGTGTCTGTGTGTGCGTGTGTGTCTGTGTGTGTCTGTCTGTGTGTGTCTGTGTGTGCGTGTGTGTCTGTGTGTGTCTGTGCGTGTGTGTCTGTGTGTGCGTGTGTGTCTGTGTGCTTGTGTGTCTGTGCGTGTGTGTCTGTGTGTGTGAGTGTGCGTGTGTGTCTGTGTGCGTGTGTGTGTGTGTGTCTGTGCGTGTGTGTGTGTGTGTCTGTGCGTGTGTCTCTGTGCGTGTGTGTCTGTGCCTGTGTGTGTGTGTCTGTGCCTGTGTGTGTGTGTGTGTGTGTGTGTGTGTGTGTGTGTGTGTGATGGCCTGCCCTCACAGTAACATTCTGTGATGTTCCGTGTTTGTTTGGACCGTTGGTTCCGTGATGCCATCTGAAACATATGAATACATGTGACTGTCTCTCTCTCTCTGTCCGTCGGTGTCTCTCGCCCCGCAGTCTGAAGCAGTGTGCCTTCTGTTACCGTGGTGACGACCCTCCTCTGGGTCAGGGTCGCCTGGTGGTGTTTGGCCCGACGCCCGGCTACATCCCGCTCCACATCCTCAACCGCCGCGCCTCCTCCGACCGTGACAACGACTGCCACGACCACTGCTACCGCGGTGACCAGGCCCCGCCCACGTGAGTGGCCTCTCACTTCTGTGTTTTCAAAATAAAAGTCGACCCACATGTGTAAGAGTGATCAATGATGTGTGTGTGTGTGTGCAGGTGCAGCAGTCCAGAACAGTGTGGTGAGTATTCTCTGTTCATACTAACTGAAGTCATCCCACTGTGTAACTATGTCCAGCTGTACTCGAGTATTTACTCTGATTACATTACTCCTGATCAAAAACTAGCGAGTTGGCAACTTTGCTAACAGCCAATCATCAGCCAGGTCCCCAGCAGCAGCTGATCTCACTGCCTAGTCCAGCAGCAGTCAGCCCAGCTCGGCGTCTGTCTTTCAGCCTTTTATTTCACCAAGCTCTCACCAACCACTAAAAGTCAGTCCCACATTTACTCTCAGTTCAGTTGGTGTGGGACTTTGTGCCGTAAAGCGTCCCGTATGCACGTGTAGCAGAGTTGAAGTGTGATCCCTGTTTGATGTTGCAGAGTCTTCCTCAGAGTTTGTGGAGCAGCTCGGACCCATCGGCCTTCCACACGACATCAACGTCCAATCACTGTTCGACCCCACAGGTACAGGAAGCTACAGCCTCACCTCCTCTGCTGTTCTTTCCTTCCTGCCCTCCATCCACACTGTGTGTGTTTGTGTGTGTGTGTGTGTGTTCAGGTCAGTGCTGTGCCCACCTGCAGTGTGCAGCCTGGTCGGAGGGGGTGTGTCGCGGCGAGGGCCAATCACTGCTCTACGTGGACAAAGCCATCGACTCAGGAAGCACGCAGGTGTGTTTGTGTGTGATCACATGTTCAGGAGGAGTGTAGTTTTACAGCCGCACTAAGTCACGCCTCCTCTCTCACCTGTCCAGGTGTGTGCGTTCTGCTGTCGGCTCGGAGCGTCGCTGCGTTGCCGGGAGACAAGTTGTGGGCGGAGCTACCACTTCCCGTGTGCTGCTGCCGCCGGAGCTCACCTGGACTGGACCGAGAGACACACACTGTGTCCAAGACACACACACACAGGTACACACACAAACTGAGCTACCGTTACACACACACACACACGCTGCTGTGTGTTTACTGTTTCCTGATGTGTCTTCGTCTCTGCAGCGTCCTCGCAGTGCATGTTGTGTTCGGGTGGCGATGTCAGCGGTCTGTTGATGTGTTGTTGCTGTGGTAACCGTTACCATGGCAGCTGCCTGGACCCCCCTCTGGCTCCCTCCCTCCTGTGTCGGGCCGGCTGGCAGTGTCCTCAGTGTCGAGTGTGTCAGAGGTGCAGGTAAGACATGATGCAGTCAGCCGCTCACCTGAGATGTGACGGAGGGAGGGTCACTCACCTCGTCTCTCCCTCTGCGGCAGGTTACAAGGCGATGACGGCGTGTTGCTGGTGTGTGAGCGCTGTGATAAATCCTACCACACACACTGTCTCACTCCACCTCTGAATCACACACCGAGCACCGGCTGGAGCTGCAAGGTGAGCTGAAGTCGACGTACACACCGTGTCTAAATATTTATGTAAATATATGTGTTATATTTATATATACTGCCCCCCGCAGGAGGTCAATGATAACAGTCAGGGCCACTTGGTCACACTGGTCAACTTGTCTTTAATTATATATAATGTGTGTGTGTGTGTGTGTGTGTGTGTGTGTGTGTTTTTAAAATATCTCTCTCTTCCAGAACTGCAGAATCTGCCGCCGCTGTGGTGTGAGGTCATCAGGTCAATGGGCCAATCACCCGTTTCTGTGCGAGTCATGTGACCTGGCCCTGCCCTGCCCTCTCTGTGACCGTGCTCCTGACCTCTGCACACCACAGGACTATCTAACATGTATCTGCTGCTATAGGTACACACACACACACACACACACACACACACACACACAGTCCATCTGGTGTTTGTTCCACTTCCTGTAGCCCTTCACATTAAAAGCCCTGAAAATACCTGTTCTTGCTGTGTTGCAGGTGTGTCCACACACAGTGTGTTGTCCAGGCTGGGGAGGGCAGGGCGGGGTCTGAAAGTTACGTCTGCTCCACCTGCAGGCCTCAGGAGAAGGAGCTAATCCCATTCACTCCAACCCCTCACAGTTCTCCCCCTGCCCCGCCCACACAGCCACCAATGGCAGGTCACACAGAGGCTCCACCCATCAGGAGCACCACTGATAGCCCAGTCCAGCTCATCTGTTCAGAACCACCACAGAGCCCGAACAGGACCCTCTGTACACTACCACAGCAAAACCTTACCCCACCTCAACCTGATCCCATGGAGCTCCAGAGTGCTGCTCCATCAAACCCTGAACCCACAGAGCTCTATCATAGTCCTGCTCATCCTGAACCCACAGAGCTCTATCATAGTCCTGCTCATCCTGAACCCACAGAGCTCCATCATAGCCCTGCTCAACCTGATCCCACAGAGGTCCATCATAGTCCTGCTCATCCTGAACCCACAGAGGTCCATCATAGTCCTGCTCATCCTGAACCCACAGAGCTCCATCATAGTCCTGCTCAACCTGATCCCACAGCGGTCCACCATAGTCCTGCTCATCCTGAACCCACAGAGCTCCATCATAGTCCTGCACCTTCTCACCCTGAACCCACAGAGCTCAACCATAGTCCTGCTCCATCAAACCCTGAACCCACTGAGCTCCACCATAGTCCTGCTCCATCAAACCCTGAACCCACAGAGTTCCACCATAGTCCTGCTCCATCAAACCCTGAACCCACAGAGCTCAACCATAGTCCTGCTCCATCAAACCCTGAACCCACAGAGCTCCACCATAGTCCTGCTCCATCAAACCCTGAACCCACAGAGTTCCACCATAGTCCTGCTCCATCAAACCCTGAACCCAGAGAGCTCCACCATAGTCCTGCACCTTCTCATCCTGAACCCACAGAGCTCCATCATAGTCCTGCACCTTCTCATCCTGAACCCACAGAGCTCCATCATAGTCCTGCACCTTCTCATCCTGAACCCACAGAGCTCCACCATAGTCCTGCTCCATCAAACCCTGAACCCACAGAGTTCCACCATAGTCCTGCTCCATCAAACCCTGAACCCAGAGAGCTCCACCATAGTCCTGCACCTTCTCATCCTGAACCCACAGAGCTCCATCATAGTCCTGCACCTTCTCATCCTGAACCCACAGAGCTCCACCCCCATAGTCTGTCAACCTGAACTTACTGACTCCACCATAGTTCTGCTTCACTCACCTTGACCCATGGAGCTCCATCTATTCCTGGTCACCGAACCCACAGAGCTTCATCATAGCCCTGCTCATCCTGAACCCACAGAGCTCCATCAAGAGTCCTGCTCAACCTGAACCCACAGAGCTCCATCATATCCTGGTCAACCTGAACCACAGAGCTCCATCATAGCCTGCTCACCTGACCCACAGAGCTCCATCATAGTCCTGGTCAACACTGAACCCACAGAGCTCCACATTGCCCTCCTCAACCTGAACCCACAGAGCTATCAAGCCCTGCTCAACTCAACCCACAGAGCTCACCATAGCCCTGCTCAACCTGAACCCACAGAGCTCCACCATAGCCTGCTCAACTCTGAACCCACAGAGCTCCATCTAGTCCGCTCAACCTGAACCCACAGAGCTCCATCATAGTCCTGCTCAACCTGAACCCACAGAGCTCCATCATAGCCCTGCTCAACCTGAACCCACAGAGCTCCATCATAGCCCTGCTCAACCTGAACCCACAGAGCTCCATCATAGTCCTGCTCAACCTGACCACAAGGCTCCATCTAGCCTGTCAACCGAACCCAAAGAGGTCCATCATAGCCCTGCACCATCTAACCCTTGAACACCACAGAGCTCCATCATAGCCCTGCACCATCGAACCCTGAATCCACAGAGCTCCATCATAGCCCCGCTCAACCTGAACCCACAGAGCTCCACTATAGTCCTGCACCATCTAACCCTGAACCCATGGAGCTCCATCATAGTCCTGCACCATCTAACCCTGAACCTACGGAGCTCCACCATAGTCCTGCACCATCGAACCCTGAATCCACAGAGCTCCATCATAGCCCCGCTCAACCTGAACCCACAGAGCTCCACTATAGTCCTGCACCATCTAACCCTGAACCCATGGAGCTCCATCATAGTCCTGCACCATCAAACCCTGAACCCACGGAGCTCCACCATAGTCCTGCACCATCTAACCCAGAACCCAGGGAGCTCCACCATAGTCCTGCACTGTCACAACCTGAATCCACAGAGCTCCATCATAGTTCTGCTCAACCTGAACTTACAGAACTCCATCATAGTCCAGTACCACCTCACCCTGGTCCAACCAAGCTCCAAGAAGGCCTTGAATCACTTAACCCTGAACCCACAGAGCTCCACCATAGTCCTGCTCCATCAAACTCTGGTCCAACGGAGCTCCAAGAAGGCCTTGAATCACTTAACCCTGGTCCAACAGAACACCAGGAAAGCCTCCGCCTTAGTCCAGCAGAGCTTCCACAGAGTCCTACACATTTTCACTCTGGCCCAGCAGAACTTCATAAAAGTCCTACGCTGAGCGCAGCAGGGTCTCCCGAGCTACAGCAAAGTGTGACTTCCATGCAGTCTCAGCAAAGTCCTCTGCAAATTGGTCACTCCTCTTTTGGTTGTACCCAGAATTCCACAGAAGGTCAGCTTAACTTTGAGTCTCAGCAGAGTCCAATGCGAGGTAGTTTCTTGTCTTGTAGCCATGCATATTCTCTAGAACCTGCAGAGCCTCAGCTGCCACACAGTCCTGTTCAGGACTACAGACCATGTAGTACCCACATCATCACACAGCCTCAGCACAGTCCCCCACAGAGACAGCATAGTCCTACGCCACATAGTCCTGCACGAGTCGGCACATTGCATTCAAAGAGTCCCACACAGGATTCTAAACCTACACTGGACCAGGAGAGCCCTGGATCAAGCAGCCCTGCACAGGACATTTCAACACTGGACCAGGACCTCTCAGCAAGAAGAGACACCTCTCTGAGGCCTATTTCGGCTCCATGTAGCCCATCACCGGCCCCACTTAGAGCCACACAGTGTAGTCTGTCACAGCCTGCGAGCCCGGTACAGGCCCACTTTGCACCACCTGTCAGGCCTTCAGAACTTAGCCTACTTCCTTCTCAGCTTGCTACACAATCAGGAGTTGCAAAGGAATGTACCCAAACCGGTAGCACAAAGCTGAAGTCCTCGGAGCTGACTCCTAACCTTGATGGCCAAACACTGGAAAGTAGCCCTGCCCCTCTTAGCCCCACAGTGCCCGCTGAGAGCTGTGGCACCAATGGCAGCCTGACGCTCAGCCTGGACCATTCGAGCCCCATTCCCGTCCCTGCCATACCCACACCAGAAAGCCTTTTTCACGTTAGCGCTTCAGTGGAACACAGTAGCCTGACCCACTCAGCTCGTGCTGATGAAACCGAGGCGAGCCACGTTCATCACAGTCCTTCTTGTGACAGCCCATCACACTCCACAGAAGCTGTTGAAGGTAACAGCAGCCCCACATATATCCTAAATATCTCAGCTGGTTCAAGCCCGAAGCCTGAACAGGACAGTCAAGTGATATCTAGCCCTACGCCTCTGGCCTGTACGAGTCCCATGCCAGAGGAGACTAGCCCCTCAGCAGTACAGGATAGACCCATTCAGTCCATCCCATGTCAAGATGAGATGGAAGTGGCGGTCGAGCCCCCCTGTCATTTTATTCAGTCAGAAACTAGTCCCAGTCATCGTAGCTCCACTTCAGACAGTCCAGTTCATGCTAGCCCATTCAGCGCAGAAGCTGACAGTTATGCTCAAGACAGAACTAGCCCCTCCGTTTGTAGTTTTTCAGAGTCCGTACAGACTCAGACAAGCCAAAGTCCCTCACATGTCCAGACTACCTGCAGTCCTTCACAGGTGAGCCCCCTGCCACCTCCAACTAGCTTTAGTCCTCCACACTGTAGGCTGACTCATACTAGCCCAGCTAGTAGCTCTGTTAGCCACACTCTGAGCCATAGTGGCCAGACAAGTTCCCGCTCTGCTAGCCTAACTGATGTTGGTGTCATCTACAGTCCACCTAGGTCTAGTCCTGCAGGTCAAACTAGTCCTGTTCACACAGAAAGCACCTCCAGTAGTGTCCACTCAGGCCCAGTCCAAAGACAGACCCCCTCATTAGCTAGCACAACATACAGCAGCCCTGCACATGCTACTGTGGCTTGTGTTAGCCCACCTCACAGTCCAGCTCAGGCCAGTGAAACATATCGTAGCCTCACAGGTAGCCCCCATTCTAGCCCAGCTCCCGACACTGTAACCAGTCCCAGAACCGAGAGCTCTGTTCTTCCGAGCGTGGTCCAGCTTGGTTCTGGTCTTTGCGAACCGACAGACCGTATTAGGCAGACAAGCCCGACACCTGCCACGTCATCTGCTGTTAGCCCTGTCCGGGTCAGCCAGTGCCCAGCTAGTCCTCCTCACAGCCCCGACGGGTCTGCTGTTGAAAACCAACAAAGTGCTGCCTTGGGAAGCCCCTGGTGTCAAAGAGCATCCAGCCCTATTGATGCTACATCCACTCAGGCTATCCCAGGTCAGGCTAGCCCTGTCCGTTCTAGTCCCACTCAGGATAACACTGCGATGCCTAGCACTAGTCCCCCACCCTCACAGGTCAGCCCTCCTCACACACAAGCTCTAGATAGTCCTGTCCTTACCAGCTCCGAGTGGCCCGGGGCTAGTCCTAGTCCAGATTCTGTTGGCCCTGTTCTTGCCAACCCTGAGCAGTCTGAAACCAGTCCTGGTGTTCATGGCCCCGTGCAGCCTGATGCTGGTCCTGGAAGTCCGCCACAGACCATCACAGTGGGTGAGTTTAGTTTTGACTTCAGAGAGCTATGGAAACTGGAAGCAGTCAGTCACACATTTGACTTCCTCTGTTTTCTTGTGATAACGAGTTTATTTCATTAATTTATTTCATTCTTTAACTCGACGTCTAAAATGATGTCGTCATCTCGAAAACGTCGGAAATGAAATGTGTGAATGTTTGACTGCTCCAGGCTTCCGTAGAGTTTCTAACATCCTCCTCTTCCTCCAGACCTCTGCGAGGAGCAGCAGCAGGGAGAAGCTGAGGTGGAGGACCTTTATCACACAACAGAAGATGAGGAGCCTGTTGAGAGTGCAGGAAGAGAGGAGGAGGAGGAGCAGCAGCAGCAGGAGGAGCAGCAGCAGCAGAGCACCTCACTCTGTCATCCTGCAGGTAGGGAGGTCGGTCCTCCCTCACCTGTGGTTCAGTCCAGCTCAGGTGAAGCGCTCACACCGACCTCTCTCTGTGCAGGAGTCCAGCTGGGATCTGATCAGTCTGCTCCTTCCTCCCCTGTCCTCCCACAAACTGCTCCCCCCTCCCCCCTAACCACCACATCACACTCTGCCTTACCCCTCCAAAAGACTTGCAACTCCCCCTCATCTTCACCTCCTGCTTCTCACGTCACCTCGCCACAGTCTGCATCTCCTCCTCCTCTGAGAGCTGGCTCTCTGGAGGCCTCTCCGTCCTCCCCTCACAGGACTGCCTTACTCCCCTGCTCCTCCTCCTGCTCCCCCCACACCCCTCTAGAGGAGGAACTGACCAATCAACAAGAGGCGGAGGCGGCAGAGGGAGCGGAGGCAGTGCTCGAGGATGGAGCATTTTCCTGTCATGTGATGTCAGCGGGTGACGACAGGCAACCACAGAGCCAGTTTGAACCTGTTGCTGTGGCAACAGAAGCCGCCAGAGATGAGCACCAATCACATGCTGAGCCTTCGGAGTGGGAGGAGGAGGAGGAGCAGCAGGAGGAGGAGCAGGAGCCAACAGTGTCTGACGTGGCTGCTGCTGGTGAGGCGGTTGCCGGGCAACAGCAAATGAGAGAGGAGCAGGATGCAAAGGAGGAAGAGCAGGGAGAGGGAGTGAGAGGTAGGACGGATGAAGAGGAGGTGGAGGAGGCGAGGGAGGGCACTGAGCAGGAGGAGCAATCAGATGTGGAGGAGGAGCCGGTGAGCCCTGTTTTGGAGCTGGACCCCTCTTTGGACATGGAGGTGATGGAGCTGATGACCTCCTCTCCTCCCCCCTCCTTCCTACACCTCTCCTCCCCCAGCCCTCCTCCTTTCTCCCGCCGGGGAAAGGGTCGGATTCTCAGGCCTCCACACTGCTCCTCCTCCAGGCCTTCAGACGACCTCTCCATCCGACTCAGGCAGTCTCCTTTCTCCACTGAGGCCTCCCCCGAGACCTCCCCCACCAGACTTCCCATCACCCCACCTCCTCTGTCTCCACCCTCACCTCCTCTGCGCTCCCCCCCCCCTGCCAGGGAGTCTCCACCTCTCTCCAAGGTAACTCCAACAGGAGACAGCTGTCTCCTCATCTCCTCCTCTTTGTTTCCTCCTCTGTGACTCATCTCGGTGTCCTCCATGACAACTCCTTCCTGTTTCTTCCTTGTCTTCTCTCTCTGTCTGACTCCTCCTCCTGTTATGACACCTCCTCTTCTGTTATGACTCCTCCTCCTGATTTCTGACTCCTCTTCCTCTGTGATGTCTGACACCTCCTCCTCTGTTATGACACCTCCTCCTCTGTGTTGTCTGACACCTCCTCTCTAATGTCTGACACCTCCTCCTCTCTGACTTCTCCTATCTTCTCCTCTGTGTTGTCTGACACCTCCTCCTCTGTTATGACACCTCCTCTGTGTTGTCTGACGCCTCCTCCTCTGTTATGACACCTCCTCCTCTGTGATGTCTAACACCTCCTCTCTGACTCCTCCTGTCTCCTCCTCTGTGTTGTCTGACACCTCCTCCTCTGTGTTGTCTGACTCCTCCTCCTGTGTTGTCTGACACCTCCTCCTCCTCTCTGACTTCTCCTGTCTCCTCCTCTGTGTTGTCTGACACCTCCTCCTCCTCCTCTCTGACTCCTCCTCTGTGTTGTCTGACACCTCCTCCTCCTCCTCTCTGACTCCTCCTCTGTGTTGTCTGACACCTCCTCCTCCTCTCTGACTCCTCCTCTGTGTTGTCTGATTCCTCCTCCTCTGTGTTGTCTGACACCTCCTCCTCCTCCTCTCTGACTCCTCCTCTGTGTTGTCTGACACCTCCTCCTCCTCCTCTCTGACTCCTCCTCTGTGTTGTCTGACACCTCCTCCTCCTCTTCTCTGACTCCTCCTCTGTGTTGTCTGACACCTCCTCCTCCTCTCTGACTCCTCCTCTGTGTTGTCTGATTCCTCCTCCTCTGTGTTGTCTGACACCTCCTCCTCCTCCTCTCTGACTCCTCCTCTGTGTTGTCTGACATCTCCTCCTCCTCCTCTCTGACTCCTCCTCTGTGTTGTCTGACACCTCCTCCTCCTCTTCTCTGACTCCTCCTCTGTGTTGTCTGACACCTCCTCCTCTCTGACTCCTCCTCTGTGTTGTCTGACTCCTCCTCCTCCTCTCTGACTCCTCCTCTGTGTTGTCTGACTCCTCCTCCTCCTCTCCTCCTCCTCCTCTGTGTTGTCTGACTCCTCCTCCTCCTCTCTGACTCCTCCTCTGTGTTGTCTGACTCCTCCTGTCTCCTCCTCAGGCTCTCCTCGTGCTCCCTCTCACTCCTAAGATCGGGATGGGTAAACCGGCGATCTCTAAGAGGAAGTTCTCTCCGGGCAGAGCGCGGATCAAACAGGTACGTGACCTTTGACCTGTGTGTGTGTGTGTGTGTGTGTGTGTGTGTGTGTGTGTGTCAGATGTCATGTGACCTGCTGGGTCCAATCAAAATCAATCCTCTCTCAGGGGATGATGGGAAATATCTTGTTAGGCGTTAAAAGATCCAAAAACACACACAGAACCAGTGCTGCTGCTCCTCCTCCTCCTCCTCCTCCTCCTCCTCCTCCTCCTGCTGCTCCTCCTCTCCTGACGTGGCCTCCATCCTTCCTGTTCTTCAGCATGTTCACACACAGATCACATGATCGTTGCATGGCGCTGTGTGTCGTGTCGTGGATGCTGATTGGTGCGTTACCACAGGCAGCTAGTGAGGTCATCAGTGAGGTCATCAGTGAGGTCATGTGACATACGTGTATGACTGTCCTGACTGGTTGCATGTTGTTGTCATGGTAACATTGTGTCATCATGACTTCCTGTTTTGCCTGATTTTATTTTTCAGTTTGAGTTTTTGTGGCTGTCGCATTTATGTCATTTTGTCCTCCTGCTCCTCCTCCTCCTGCTCCTCCTCCTCCTCCACCTCCTCCTCCTCCTCCCCCCTCTAACTCAGGGTTCGTGGTGGAGTAATCGCAGGGCGGTGAGCCCCCCCTCATCCTCCCAGGATTCCATGGGGGAGGGAGGGTGGGACAGCCCTAAGCCCCGTCCACCGGACTCCCCCCTCTGGAGCATGAGAGTGGTAAAAGAAGCACACCTCTAACTGTAACTCAGCTGACTAACACCGCCCGTCTGGGATGTAACAGTGTGAAAAACAACTGTGTGTGTGTGTGTGAAGGTGGAGGCTGCTGCAGGGTGTCTGTAGGTCCTGGAAAGTCTTGAATTCATGTCCTTGATTCATTGAATACTTAATATGGAGCCTTTCAAATACAGATGTACCGATCCTGATGTTGAAGAAAATTCTAGGTCAGGTATTGTAACAATGACGGCTACCTGCAACACCTGCGCAGTAAATGTTCCGAGGGGCGTATCGGATCGGTATCGGCTGGTACTGAACCTCGGGTATCGGATCAGTACTGAACCTCGGGTATCGGATCAGTACTGAACCTCGGGTATCGGATCAGTACTGAACATCAGGTATCGGATCAGTACTGAACCTCGGGTATCGGCCGGTACTGAACCTCGGGTATCGGATCAGTACTGAACCTCGGGTATCGGATCAGTACTGAACCTCGGGTATCGGTATCGAAGGTGAAAAAGCGGATCAGTGCATCCCAACAACATCACAGGGTCTTCAACGCGTTAACGATGAATGTCACCGGACTCTGCGGTCCGGTCCAGTCCGTACTCCACACGGCTTACTTTGCCAGTGGGAGTCAGGTGTTTTATTTTGAAAATCCTCTGGGTTCTCTTTCTATGTGTGACTTCCTGTCAGACTTGGCGAGCTGCTCGAGCTGACAGGAAGTCAGACACAGATTTTCAAAGTAAAGTTCAGATGGTCAAACAGACAAACGGAAACTGCAGCACGTTCACACATTTAAACACACGACACACAGGCGGGGAAAACTCCTAAAACACTCCTCTACTCCTCCTCCCTCTCCATCCTCACCCTCCTCTTTCCCTCCTCCTTTCTCTCCTCCTCCTCTTTTCTCTCCTCCTTTCTCTCCTCTTCCCCCTCTTTTCTCTCCTCCTCTTTCCCTCCTCCTTTCTCTTCTACTCCTCCTCTTTTCCCTCCTCCTCCTCTTTTCTCTTTTCTCTCCTCCTCCTCAGGGTCGTGGTTCAGGGTTTCCAGGCAGAAGGAGGTCCAGGGGAGGAGGTGTTGGAGGAGGAAGAGGAGCAAGAGGAAGGAGCCGGCTGAAGACTCAGGACAGTCTGACTGTGTCACCTGGAGTAAGAACACACACACACTCACAGAGCTGAATCACCATGGTAACAGAGGTGTGCGTGGCTCGGAGACAGCTCATATCAAACATGAAAGATGACCGCCGATACCTGTCTCACCTGTCTGTCTTTGTGTCTCACCTGTGTCTCTCACCTGTCTGTCTGTGTGTCTCACCTGCGTCTCACCTGTCTGTCTGTGTTTCTCACCTGCGTGTCTCACCTGTCTGACTGTGTGTCTCACCTGCGTCTCACCTGTCTGTCTGTGTGTCTCACCTGCGTGTCTCACCTGTCTGTCTGTGTTTCTCACCTGCGTCTCACCTGTCTGTCTGTGTGTCTCACCTGCGTCTCTCACCTGTCTGTCTGTGTGTCTCACCTGCGTTTCACCTGTCTGTCTGTGTGTCTCACCTGTGTCTCTGACCTGTCTGTCTGTGTGTCTCACCTGCGTGTCTCACCTGTCTGTCTGCTTGTCTCACCTGTCTGTCTGTGTGTCTCACCTGTGTCTCTCACCTGTCTGTCTGTGTCTCACCTGTGTCTCTCACCTGTCTGTCTGTGTGTCTCACCTGCGTGTCTCACCTGTCTGTCTGTGTGTGTCAGTGTGTGTATGTGGAGCCGTTCCAGCCGAAGGAAGAGGAGGAGAACTCGATGCACAACACGGTGGTGATGTTCTCCACCTCCGACCACTTCACCCTCAGACAGGTAATACCTGTCTGTCTGTCTGTACATCAGCGACATACAGAGATATATATTACTGACAACATGGTGACACTCTAACGTGTGTGTGTGTGTGTGTGTGTGTGTGTGTGTGTGTGTGTGCAGGACATGTGTGTGGTGTGTGGTAGTTTTGGTCAGGGAGCTGAAGGTCGGCTGTTGGCCTGTTCTCAGTGTGGACAGTGTTACCACCCGTACTGTGTCAACGTCAAGGTCAGTATGATGATACAGCCCACTACATTGACTGTAATCTCATTACTCTGTGTGTAATCTGATTACTCTGTTGTGTCCAGATTACCCGGGTCATCCTGACCAAAGGGTGGCGCTGTCTGGAGTGTACGGTGTGTGAGGCGTGCGGCGAGGCCAGTGACCCCGGGCGACTGTTGCTATGTGACGACTGTGACATCAGCTACCACACCTACTGCCTGGACCCGCCCCTTCACACAGTACCTAAAGGAGCCTGGAAGTGCAAGTGGTGGGTCCACCTGTCAATCACGTGTGTGTGTGTGTGTGTGTGTGTGTGTGTGTGTGTGTGCGTGTGTGTGTGTGTGCGTGTGTGTGTGTTCTTCTTTCTGACTGTGTGTGTGTGTCCTCCTCTCTGACAGTGTGTGTGTGTCCTCCTCTCTGACAATGTGTGTGTGTGTGTGTCCTCCTCTCTGACAATGTGTGTGTGTGTGTGTGTGTGTGTGTCCGTCCTCCTCTCTGACAGTGTGTGTGTGTGTGTGTGTGTGTGTGTGTGTGTCCGTCCTCCTCTCTGACAGTGTGTGTGTGTGTGTGTACTCCTCTCTGACAGTGTGTGTGTGTTCTCTCTGACAGTGTGTCTCCTTCTCTCTGACAGTGTGTGTGTGTGTGTCCTTCTCTCTGACTGTGTGTGTGTGTGTGTGTGTCCTTCTCTCTGACAGTGTGTGTGTGTGTGTCCTTCTCTCTGACTGTGTGTGTGTGTGTCCTCCTCTCTGACAGTGTGTGTGTGTATGTCCTCCTCAGGTGTGTGTGTGTGTGTGTGTGTCCTCCTCTCTGACTGTGTGTGTGTGTGTGTGTGTGTGTGTGTCCCCTCTCTGACTGTGTGTGTGTGTGTGTCCTCCTCTCTGACTGTGTGTGTGTGTCCTCCTCAGGTGTGTGTGGTGTGTGCAGTGTGGCTCCGCCTCCCCTGGGCTGCACTGTGATTGGCAGAGTAACTACAGTCTGTGTGGACCATGTGGCAGTCTGAGCCGCTGTCCTCTGTGTCAGAGACAGTACACACAGGACGACCTCATCCTGCAGTGTCAGCGGTGTGACAGGTAAACACACACACACACACACACACACACACACTGTTTACATTATGTGTGCCGAACATCCGTGTGATCAACACATTCAGACAAGTTTGTGAGATGTTGACTTCAGAGAAACTTTATAAACTTTATATAAATTGTCTACAACTAATTTGTCTGCCTGTCTGTCTGCCTACCTGCGTGTCTGTCTGCCTGTCTGCCTGCCTGTCTGTCTGTCTAGGTGGGTCCACGCTGTGTGTCAGGGTCTGAGCACTGAAGATGAGGTGGAAGTTGCTGCTGATGAAGGCTTCGACTGCTCGCTGTGTCGGACACACGGACGTGGCTCCTTTGGTAAAAACACACACACTGATCTTAATGAAGACCCGCCCCTCACATGCAGACCTCCTGCTCATGTTTGTGTGTGTGTGTGTGTGTGTGTGTGTGTGTGTGTGTGTGTTTCAGGGAGGTCGGACAGCTTTGAGTCTCCTTACATGGCTCAGATCATCTCCAGGATCAGAGAGCCTGGTCAGTCTGAACTCACCTGTGCACATATTTAAACATGACCCGTTTACTACAGTGAACACGGACATGTTGTCATGGCTACAGTGAACACAGACATGTTGTCATGGCAGCCCACGTCCTAAGCTCTGAACTGTGTGAACATGTATGACGAAGTCAGTGATCATGTATGTTGTGTTTCACTTCAGCAGACACAAAGACGTACACTCAGGACGGAGTGTGTCTCACAGAGTCGGGTCTCTCTCACCTGCAGTCTCTGGTTGAGCCTCTAACGTCACCGCGCAGGTACCGCAGGTAAACCAACCTCGTAGCCTTGTGCTGATTCCTGATTGGACAGTGCTACAGACGAGCACATGACTTAAGCAGCTGTTTAACCCTGACTCCACCAGACCTGATGCAGGTGAGACTAGAGAATGATCAGCTGTTTCCTGTCTGCCTCCTGCAGGTGTAAACCCAAACTGAAGCTGAGGATCATCAACCAGAACAGTGTGTCAGTCCTGCAGACTCCAGATCCCGACCCGCTCACCGAGCAGGACCATAGCCGAGGTCAGAGCCCGCACTCATGTTGGTTACCTGAACCCCAACCTTGAACCCTGAATCTGACCTCTGATCCTTGTCCAGGTGACTTGGAGTGTGAGATGAAATCTGACTCCAGCCCCGAGCGAGACCACGCCCACGGTGATGATGTCACCAAGGGGCCTGAAGTTACGGATGGCAACAAGAAGAGGAAGAGGAAACCCTACAGACCCGGTGAGGACACGGAGCAGACCTGAGTGAAATCGCCATGGAAACGTGGTCATGTGTCTCACTTATCTCCACCCGTCTCCCTTTGTCTCCACCTGTCTCAGGTATCGGGGGCTTCATGGTGCGTCAGCGTGGAGGTCGGTCCGGTCCGAGCAGAATCAAACTGTGCCGTAAAGATTCAGCAGAGGCGCTGCTGAGTCGAGACGAAGGTGAGCTCACTCACCTGTACCTGAGGATACACCCACCTCACGGATGAACCACCAGGTGAACCTGTGTGTGTGTGTGTGTGTGTGTGTGTGTGTGTGTGTGTGTTGCAGAAGTTTCCATGGAGACGGTTCCCCCTGCCGACCAGGCGATGGAGAAGGTGAAGAAGAGGTACAGGAAGAAGAAGACGAAACTGGAGGAGGCTTTCCCGTCTTATCTGCAGGTAACACACACACACACACACACACACACAGTGCACTCAGTAGATCCTTGCGTTCTGATTGGCTGTCCCTCCTTGTCCAGGAGGCATTCTTTGGGCGGGATCTTCTGGACTGCAGCCGACAGGTAGACAGGAGGGTGGGACCAGAGACATCAGGTGGCAGCCAATCAGGAGCAGTGACAGATGGCACGAAAGGAGCGGTCCCTGGATTACACGGCCCCACCTCCTCTGGGCTACAGGTCGGCGCCATGGCAACCAACGTCATCAAGAAGCCGGGAACGCTGCGTGAGTTCATCTGTCTTTTTAAAAATCATGTTTGTGTGTGTGTGTGTGTGTGTATGTGTGTATATGTGATCATGGTGTGTGTGTGTGTTACCATCCAGCCATGTCGGAGGAAGCTCTGTTGGATCTGTCTGATGTTCTCAACACTGATCCTCACATACTGGCTACAGGACACACAGGTACACACACACACACACACACACACACACACACACACACACACACACACACACACAAAAGGCTTCAGGTGGAGTCACAGTCTGACCGGGTCCGGACACGACAGAGTCCATACCTCTCTGACCATGACTGTGCGTATCTGCTCTCTGACCATGACTGTGCGTATCTGCTCTCTGACCATGACTGTGCGTATCTGCTCTCTGACCATGACTGTGCGTATCTGCTCTCTGACCATGACTGTGCGTATCTGCTCTCTGACCATGACTGTGCGTATCTGCTCTCTGACCATGACTGTGCGTATCTGCTCTCTGACCATGACTGTGCGTATCTGCTCTCTGACCATGACTGTGCGTATCTGCTCTCTGACCATGACTGTGCGTATCTGCTCTCTGACCATGACTGTGCGTATCTGCTCTCTGACCATGACTGTGCGTATCTGCTCTCTGACCATGACTGTGCGTATCTGCTCTCTGACCATGACTGTGCGTATCTGCTCTCTGACCATGACTGTGCGTATCTGCTCTCTGACCATGACTGTGCGTATCTGCTCTCTGACCATGACTGTGCGTATCTGCTCTCTGACCATGACTGTGCGTATCTGCTCTCTGACCATGACTGTGCGTATCTGCTCTCTGACCATGACTGTGCGTATCGGCTCTCTGACCATGACTGTGCGTATCGGCTCTCTGACCATGACTGTGCGTATCTCTGACCATGACTGTGCGTATCGGCTCTCTGACCATGACTGTGCGTATCGGCTCTCTGACCATGACTGTGCG
>NC_040018.1:27457351-27489640 GCF_000972845.2 Larimichthys crocea | reverse complement strand
TTCTTGCCCCTTGTTTTTTTTTTTTTTTTTTTTTTTTAGGTACGTTCCAGGTGGAGCGCTCCCCCTCTCCATTCGGTAAGACTCCACGGGACAACCTTCCTCCTTCTCCAGATAACACTGACTGCTCCTCCTGTTTTTCCTCCTCCAGATAACACTGACTGCTCCTCCTGTTTTTCCTCCTCCAGATAACACTGACTGTTCCTCCTCCAGATAACACTGACTGCTCCTCCTGTTTCTCCTCCTCCAGATAACACTGACTGCCCCTCCTGTTTCTCCTCCTCCAGATAACACTGACTGCTCCTCCTGTTCCTCCTCCAGATAATACTGACTGCTCCCCTCCCTCTCTGTCTCTCTCTGCCTGTCTGTCTCTCAGCTGGTCTTGACATCATGGCCGATGACCCGTCTTTGACAGGAAGTGGGCGTGGCCAGAGGGTGGTGCAGGAGGAGCCTCTGGACGCCATCTTGAGTCCTGAGCTGGACAAGATGGTGACTGACGGTGAGTCCACGCTGTCTGACCGATCAGAGAGAGGCTCGGGGTGCCGTGGCTCACCTGTCTGACTGTGTCTCTGTTTTTCAGGTGCCATCCTCAGCAAACTCTACAAGATCCCAGGTAAGTGTTGGTCGTGTCGGCTCGGCTTGGCTCGATGCTGAGCTGCAGGTCCGACCGTTGATGCTGATGTTTGTGTGCAGAGCTGGAGGGGAAGGACGTTGAGGAGGTGTTCACTGCTGTCCTCAGTCCAAACAGCAACCAACCAGAGCAGAGCCAGCACACACACACTGTTGCTGGGAGCAAGACCAGCACACAGCACGCAGGTACACACACACACACAGCATGCAGGTACACACACACACACACAGTACGCAGGTGTACACACACACAGCACGCAGGTGTACACACACACAGCTCGCAGGTACACGCACACAGCACGCAAGTACACAGACACAGCACGCAGGTACACTCACAGCACGCAGGTACACTCACAGCACGCAGGTGTACACACACACAGCTCGCAGGTGCACTCACAGCACGCAGGTACACTCACAGCACGCAGGTACACTCACAGCTCGCAGGTACACTCACAGCACGCAGGTACACTCACAGCACGCAGGTACACTCACAGCGCGCAGGTACACTCACAGCGCGCAGGTACACTCACAGCACGCAGGTACACACACAGCACGCAGGTGTACACACACACAGCACGCAGGTGTACTCACAGCACGCAGGTACACTCACAGCACGCAGGTACACACACAGCACACAAGTACACACACACAGCACGCAGGTACACATACACAGCACGCAGGTGCACTCACAGCACACAGGTACACACTCACACAGCACGCAGGTACACACACACACACACAGCACGCAGGTACACACACACACAGCACGCAGGTACACACACACACACAGCGCGCAGGTACACACACACACAGCACGCAGGTACACATACACAGCACGCAGGTACACACACACACAGCACGCAGGTACACATGCACACAGCACGCAGGTACACATACACACAGCACGCAGGTACACACACACACACAGCATGCAGGTAACACACACAGCACGCAGGTACACACTCACACAGCACGCAGGTACACACTCACACAGCACGCAGGTACACACACACAGCACACAGGTACACACACACACAGCACGCAGGTACACACACACACAGCACGCAGGTACACACACACACAGCACACAGGTACACACACACACACACAGCACACAGGTACACACACACACAGGTACACACACACACAGCACACAGGTACACACACACACAGGTACACACACACACAGCACGCAGGTACACACACACACGTGATGTGCAGACTTCATGATGTAAACATTGATCAGTAGTGAAGTGCGACTCTGTTGGCTGCTGTCAATCAGTAAGTAAACAGACTTCCTGTTTGTGTGGACTTCCTGTCAGCAGCTTCTGTGTTTCCTCGCCTCCCGCTGGTGAACGGCATGATGGGAGCTGCTCCTCACTTTCCTAACACTCCCATGATGCCCGGCGGTGCCCAGGGTACGACGGGCTTCAGGTTGCCCCCGCCCGGCGGTGCCGCTCCCGTTCCTCTGCCGTGCCTCGCCCCCGGGCCAGCCTCGGCCAATCAGGGGCCGGCAGGAGGAGAGGGGGGCGATCAGGATGTGATGTCGACGGCTCAGAGGAGCATGTTGAAGTGGGAGAAGGAGGAGACGCTGGGAGAGATGGCCACCGTCGCTCCCGTCCTCTACTGCAACACCAACTTCCCCCAGCTGAAGGAGCAGTATCCAGGTACACACACCCACACACACACACACCTGTTTAAAGGACTACTTACTCAGCTTTCTGTCATAACAATGACAGCTGATACACTGTGTGTGTGTGTGTGTGTGTCTCAGACTGGTCCACCAGAGTGAAGCAGATCGCCAAGCTGTGGAGGAAGGCCAGCTCTCAGGACCGAGCGCCCTTCGTGGTGAGTTCTTCTGATCAAATCAAACATTAAGGGTCATCAGAAGGTCGTGGCGCTCTCCTCAGGTTATCTAAACGTTGTCTGAATGTTAGTTATTGTTTTGATAGTGGTTGTGTATTGACGGTGGTCTCTGTCCGGCAGCAAAAAGCTCGAGATAACCGGGCGGCTCAGCGCATCAACAAGGTGCAGCTGTCCAACGACCCACTTAAACGCCACCAACCGCTGGCACTGCAGCAGCAGCAGCACCCGCTGCCGCCACCGCCACCAGGAGGGCCTTATGACCCTGTTTCCATGGATACGGAGGGGGCGTTCAAAGACCCGCTGAGACCCAAAGAGTCCGAACAGGAGCAGGAGTGGAAGTTGAGACAGGTGAGCGGAGCTTGAGTGTGTTTGTCTTTAACACATCATCGCCTGACCTCCACCATGACGTAGAACCAGAGAGAGAGAGACCAACACAGCGGCCGTGACGGTGTCATCACGCGTTTGACCGGCGAACACGTGAAGTGAGTCACATGTTAAAAACGTGAATCACCTCTCTTGTTCTGCAGAGTGATGGCGATGACAGAACGCGGGGCCGCGGTGTTGGTTTCCCGCTCTGAACAGTAACCATGGTAACCACCAGGCTGCATGTCAGCTGTTGTCATTGTGTCATTGATGAAGATGATGTGCATGCTGAGCCTCACTCACTCACACTAATATCTCTGATGTAATTGTCATTGAAAAGGGAGAGGTAAATGACAGATGGGGAGCCGGTAAGAAGAGGCAGGAAAATCTCCCCCAAAGCAAAGTCCTAAAATCACCAACAGATAAAGATTGTCCCTACCAGGCATCTGTAGCAGGAGGTGGCAAAGAGGCTCTGGTAAGATCTCAAGGCGAACCTGTCGGAGGCAGACGTCCTGGATCCACCACCTCTGAAATCTTCTTCCTGTCCGTGTGTCAGCTTTCAGTGTGATCGCCTGGAGGTCAGCGGCTGCTCCGAGGACGGCCAATGAATGTGAAGCAAAGTGACGACGTGATCTTCAGGAAACGTTCAAAAAACGCTGAGTCATCACAAAGACACACGTTTGTTTATCTGACAGCAGTGATTACAACACAAGCTAACGTTAACGTAGCAACGCAGTCCGCTAACGACAACAGCACAGAGTCAAAGCTAACGTTAGCTTAGCAACGCAGTCCGCTAACGACAACAGCACAGTCAAAGCTAACGTTAGCTTAGCAACGCAGTCCGCTAACGACAACAGCACAGTCAAAGCTAACGTTACTGCACGTCACATATCGTTATCGTCGTTTTATGTCAGCTGGTGTTGCTGGTTAGCGTTAGCTTGATGCTCGTTAACGTCATTGCTAACCCTGTGGGTGTAGATGTTATTTTAGTTTTCAGCTAACGTGATGCTAACTCTTCTCTGAAGACAGATGTGACATTAGCCAAAAATAAATGGTGTAGCGTCCAAAGCTAAGGTGGAGCTAACGTGCTAACTGAAGCTAAGCTAAGGGTTAGCCGGCTGGCTGGGGCTCAGCTGTTGGTCGCGTCATGGTGTTTGAAACGTTTCCTGAACATTACACAGAGAACGTCATCAGAATGAAAACAGGCTGACCTCCAGGACTCAAACAGGAACCGAGCCCACAGACCAAAGACGATTTCAGAGACCAGGACCAGGACCGGTCACGGTCACCTTCTCTGGGCCGGCAAACTGTAGAGGGGTGGAGGCGGGGACACTGAACACACCGTAATCGACAACACCACCGTCACTCACAACACCACCGTCACCGTAATCGACAACACCACCGTCACCGTAATCGACAACACCACCGTCACCGACAACACCACCGTCACCGTCACCGACAACACCACCGTCACCGTAATCGACAACACCACCGTCACCGACAACACCACCGTCACCGTAACCGACAACACCACCGTCACTCACAACACCACCATCCCCGCGCCGTCACCAACAACACCACCGTCACTGACAACATCTCCGTCACCCGGAGTAGATGGACCCAGAGTCGGTGTCCGTGGCCTCCGTCTGTCTATGAACTCACTGACTTTATTTAAAGGGATGCTGCTGCTCCAGATGTTCTGCTGCCGTCCTTCAACATCCACCACACCAGAACCAGCTAACGGTGGCTCTGTCAGCTGGTTCTGGTTCTGAAGAACCACAGTAAGTGTTGAGTGTGCTGAAGGACGGCAGCAGCATTACTGTGCAGGTGTGATTAACCAGGTGAGAGACAGACAGGAAACACAGGGACAGGATGTGACCCCCTCCCACCCCCCCAACAGAACCAGAACCACAGACTGAAACACTTCTGATGCTCGAACACGTGATCACTGACATCTAGTGGTCACACAGCGTGACTGCAGTCCTGTGACTGAACAGTGACATCATTATATTTGTAAAACATGACTTCACATGGTCATCTGTGATGTCACACATGATGTAATGATTGAAGTGTTTTAGTCATGTGATTTCTGACCCCTCCCCTCCCCACTGCATGCTGTGACCTCATCAACATGAACTGAGTGACAGAGAGGGACAGACAGCTGCCATGACATCATGTTTGAACACTGACCTGTCTGTCTCTCTCCTGCCTGTCTCTCTCTGTCTCTCTCTCCACCTGTCTCTCTTCTGCCTGTCTCTCTCCTGCCTGTCTCTCTCTACCTGTCTCTCTCCTGCCTGTCTCACAGCAGCTGCGTCAGAAGTGTAAGCAGCAGGCGAAGATGGAGGCGGTTCAGAAGTTGGAGCAGGTGAAGAGTGAGCAGCTCCTCCATCAGCGGCAGCAGCTGTTGGGGAGTCAGCGCGTCTCCCCAGAGATGGGAGGCAGCACCTCCCCGCTGCATCCAGCGGCATCCAGGGAGGGTCAGTGCAGACAGCACCTCCTCCTGCAGGGAGGCCAGACTTCCGGACCGGCTGACGATGTCTTCCTCAGACCACAGGCGCCTCCTCCCTCCGGCTTCTCCTCCCTCCCTCACTCCCCTCATTCCTCCTCCCCTCTCCACCAGCCCCCGTCCTCACCCCAGATGTTCTCCCCACCCTCCTCCCGCCCCTCTTCACCTTGGGACCCCTACAGTAAGGTCGCAGGAACTCCTCGCCCTACCTCCTCTCAGGCTGGAGGTCTCCCAGCTCCCCAGCAGCAACGTCGCAACTCCCTCAGCGCCTCCCCAGCCCACGATGCCTTCAGCTCCCCCACACCGTCCCCTGACTCCTGCAAGACCTCCGACGTCTCCAGGGCCCTCCTGCCCCAACCAGGTAACTCCCACTTCTACCTGTTTTCTCCTTCTGGTGACTGTCTCCTCCTTGTGTTCACCTCCTGGTGACTGTCTCCTCCTGGTGACTGTCTCCTCCTTGTGTTCTCCTCCTGGTGACTGTCTCCTCCTTGTATTCTCCTCCTCAGGACTGCAGCAGAGCAGAGGAGGTATGATGAGCCCCTCCTCGGGGCTCCACGTTGGGATGCGAGCGGCGGACTACCAGAGGTCTTCCGGCGGCACTAACATCCGCGTGGGGGCGTCGGAGCTGTACGGCCGGCACGGCGAGCTGCTCCAGGGCGGGCTGTTCAAGGCCCCCATGCCCCCCCAGCACCAGGCTCAGCCGGAGGTGTTCGGCAGCACAGGAGGAGCAGCAACAGGAGGAGCAGGAAGGAGGGACCCGTCCAGACCTGCAGACCTGGGCTTTGACCCGTCCTTCCCGTCCAGTCCGCTGTCGGGCTTGGGCTCACCTCACCGCAGCCCGTACGCTCAGACGCCGGGCACGCCCAGACCGGACTACGTGCAGCAGCTGACCGACCCGTTCACGCAGCAGTCGCCTTTAACCTCGCGGCCTTCGCCTGACCCATACGCCAACCCTCAGACTCCCGGTACACCGCGGCCACACTCTGACCCCTCGTATCTCAGCACGCCGCCGCCGCACAGGCTGGAGCAGTACACCCAGCAGCAGTCTGCCAGCCGCCGGCCTTCCCCCTCCCACACCAACATCGACCCTTACTCCTCCAACCCCGGTACACCCCGGCCCTCCGTCACTGAACGCTTCCCCCGATCACCGGGGAGTCAGCGGAGCGCCGACGGCTACCCCCAGCCCAGCGGTACGCCGCGACCCTCGCCAGATCCCTACGCCCCACAACCGTCCACGCCACGGCCCCAGAAGGCCCCGGAGCCCTTCAGCCAGAGCCAAGTGGACAGCTTCACACCTCAGGCTGCAGGATCCGGATCGTCCCCTTTGGCTCCTGGCCTGTCCGGAGAGACGTTCACCCCGACACACCACCAGGTAAGGAGGACGCCGTCCTCACAGCTGTGTGCCGCAGCCTTCACCTGGACTCATGTCTCCTGTCTTCAGTCTCCAGGACGACAGCAACAGCAGGACTCGTTCCCCAGAACCCCCAGCAGCCAGACCCCAAAGCACCCTGGGATACTGGAGGAGAGCAGCTTCCCTGGCCTGGCAGGTCAGGACCTCTTCGAGCAGAGTCACATGACACCGGGCTCCTCGCAAACGGACAAGACAACAACCAATGAGATGGCAGCGCTGGCCGCGGCTTCTTTAGATGGACCAATGAGCATGCTGCCTCAGCTCGGCGACTCAGAGGAGAAGCTCAGACAGGTAGGACAGGTGTTTGCCTCTGCTCTGCTTCACAGAGGTTCGGTTCTGCTGAGTTCTACTCGTGTTCTGTGTGTTCCCTCAGCGTCAGCGGCTCCGGCAGCTCATCCTGAGGCAGCAGCAGCAGAAGAGCGCCTTACGGCAGGAGAAGGGTCTGCAGGAGGCAGCTTCTGACGCTCCACCCGGACCCGCCCCTGGTTCTGCCACATCACGACACTGGGCCCAGGAGGAGTCTTCCACTGCTCCTCCAACAGACCTGTTTGGACGCCCACCACCTCCTTACCCTGGCACAGGGAGGCCCAGCGGGGAGCCGGGGGCTCCAGCGCCGAGGTTCCCTGCAGGTTTCCGAGGGGAGCAACAGAGAGTCTTCACCCCAAGCGAGGCTCCCTTCCCCAGGCAGAGCCTGCCGAGAGAGCTGGGGGTCCGAGGACCGGTTCTGAGGTGAGACGGGCAACCAGAACAGACCGGACCCAGTCCTGATGATGGTGGTGGTGGTGATGATGATGATCTCCTCTCTCCTTCTTCCTCCTTCCTCCTCCTCCTCCTCCCTCCTCCCTCCTCCTCTCTCCTCCTCCTCCCTCCTCTCCCCCTCCTCCTCCTCCAGGTTCAGTGCTCCTCCAGGAGCTCCAGCAGGTCTCCAGGACTCCTCCTTGCGTCCTCCCCAGGGTTCGGTGCCTGTGTCTGGGCTGAGTGTGGAGATGAGGAGGTCGCTGCCTGGAGAGTTCACTGGTATCCGCCCCCTCTCTGCTCCCAGCGCTCACCTGATGTCAGGTGAGGACCGGTTCTGACAGGTTCTGACAGGTTCTGGTCTTACTACAGGCTCCTGACTCCTCCCTCGTCTCCTCCCCAGGTGTCCCCCAGCCCTTCATCCCACGCTCCCTCCCCCTCCAGCAGCACAGCATCATGGGTCAGCCGTACATCGAGCTCCGACACCGCGCCCCTGAGAACCGCCTGAGGCTGCCCTTCCCTCTCCCCGCCGGCCCGGACCCCGACCCGTCTCTGGTCCGGTCTGGTCCTGGGGTCAGGATGGGGGAGGCTCCGCTGATGGAGCACCTCGGACAGACAGCAGCACTGACGCAGAGCAGCGAGCCGGCGCTCCCGGGGGCTGATGGGATGGAGGAGCACCTGGAGGACTCAGCCGTGAAGGATCTGGAGGACGTGGAGGTGAAAGATCTGGTGGACCTGAACCTGAACCTGGACCCTGAAGACGGTGAGAGGTCACATGATTATCATTATTTCACTGAAATCTTCTGGAAGCTTCTCCTCTCATCAACATGTCTCCTCCTCTCCTCTTCTCCTCTCCTCTCCAGGTAAGGAGGACCTGGATCTGGGTCCTAATGACCTCCACCTTGATGACTTCTTGCTGTCGGGGAAGTTTGACCTGATCGCGTACGCCGACCCCGAGCTCAACCTGGAGGACAAGAAGGACATGTTCAACGAGGAGCTAGACCTGGGGGAGTCGGTGGAGGAGAAGGAGGGAGGAGAGAGGAGGGACGGAGCCGGCGGGCCCAAGAAGACGGATAGCCACGCCTACCTGATAGGACAGATGAAACAGGAAGTGCACGACGGCGCCAACACAGAAGCCCGGGACGGCGCCTCTGTAACCCAGCACCCCGCACCTCAGCCTGGGCTCGGCAACGCCGGCAGACCCCCCAGACCTCCAGGAGCCGAGGCAGCAAGCTCCGACCACACCGCCGCCTCCACCCTGCTCAGCAAGGTGAGGTCATCAGTGAGGTCATCAGTGAGGTCATCATCACTGATACTGAACCAGTCAGCAAAAATATGATGAAGGAACTCATGAAAAACTTTATGTCTCGCCCTCCCTCACCTCCTCCCTCCTTTTCTCTCTCCCTCACCTCCTCCCTCCTTCTCTCTCCCTCACCTCCTCCCTCCCTCCTTCTCTCCCTCCTTCTCTCCCTCCCTCACCTCCTCCCTCCTTCTCTCCCTCCCTCACCTCCTCCCTCCTTCTCTCTCACTCACCTCCTCTCTCCCTTTCTGCTGGAAGAAGGTAGAGGACTCTGGCTTTGGTTCAGGGTCACTGTCAGCTCTCCAGCCCCAGGAACAGGCTCCATCAGCAGGCATGGCTCCCAGAGTTCACCCCCCCATGGCTGGAGGTATTCTGACTTTATTGATCAATGATCATTATTGACAGATTATTGATCAGTGTCTGTGCCTTACAGATTATTGATCAGTGTCTCTTGGTGTCCTTCTTCAGGTCCACAGCCAGTCTTCCAGCAAAAACCGTTTGGACTGTCCTCGTCCTCCTCGGCTCTCTTCACCTCCCACCCTCAGGGCCTCCTCGGGCCTCCTCACCCTACTCTGACTCCTCAGGGCCCCTCTGCCCCATCTCACCCACTGTCTCTCCAACCCTCCCAGCCTCACCTCCTCCTCCAGAATCAGCCTCCACACCCGGGGACCTCCACCCAGATCCAAAACCAAGCTGTCTTCCCCCAGAAACCAAACCAGGACCAGGAACTGGACCTGGACCAGGACCAGCACAGGCCCCTGCTTCTGGAGGAACAGCCGCTCCTCCTGCAGGACCTCCTGGACCAGGAGCGCCAGGAGCAGCAGCAGCAGAAACAGATGCAGGCCCTGATCAGACAGAGGTCCACCACAGAGGCTGTGATACCAAACATGGGTAAGACCTGAACCAGTACCACTGTTCTGTGTCGTATGCTTTTAATTTGAAAGGTAACTGTGTGTGTGTGTGTGTGTGTGTGTGTTCAGCAGACTTTGACTCCATCTCTGACCCCATCATGAAGGCCAAGATGGTGGCTCTGAAGGGCATCAACAAGGTCATGACCCAGGGCAGCCTGGGACTCAACCCCATGGTCATCAACAGGTACGACGACCTCTGACCTCTGAGGGAACCGCTGACATTCTACTTCCTGTGTGGATGTTTCTGACGTGTGTGTGTGGATGTTTCTGACGTGTGTGTGTGTGTGTGTGTGTGTGTGTGTGTGTGTGTGTGTCAGGTTCCAGCAGGCCCCGGTGGTCCCGGTGGCAGCACAGAGGGCCCCTGTGGTTCCTCTGGGTTCAGAGGGGACTCCTCAGCCTCCACACCTGGTGGCACAGGTGCGTAACCACGATACAACGTCTGGCTCGTCATCATTAAAACCTAATTCACTGAATTAGTGTAATCGATCCTGTGTCTTCCTGTCAGGACGGAAAGTTGAACCCTCCGCTGGTGCGCCCGACCCCCCCCAGCTTCGGCCCGGGCTTCGTCAGTGAGTATCCGAGCTGCGAAGACTCGACTGCTTGTCCGAGTCCGGTCCAGCCGACACAAACCAAAGCTGTTGTGTCTCCTGCAGACGAGTCTCAGCGGCGTCAGTACGAGGAGTGGTTGGGGGAGACGCAGCGGCTCCTGCAGATGCAGCAGCGCCTCCTGGAGGAGCAGATCGCCGCTCACCGCAAGTCCAAGAAATCTCTGTCGGCCAAACAGAGAACGGCCAAGAAGGCCGGCCGACCCTTCGCCGATGAGGACGCTGCCCAGCTCCGCCACATCACGGAGCAGCAGGGCACGGTCCAGAAACAGCTGGAGCAGGTACACGACCACACCTGGGGGAGGCGGAGCTCCTTCTCACTCGTCATCCACATTAGCATGTCACCTACCGGAAGAACCAGTCGAGTTTATCGGCGCAGTGGGACAGCTGCAGAGAGTTTCCTGATGGACAGATCGCTTTAGTTAGCCGTGCAGCTAACGTTAGCGGTCCCTAGCACCCAAGCTTTGAAGCTAACGTTAGCTGCACGCCTAACTAGCTAACGTAAAAGTGAAGCTAAACTGCTCGTCAGGAAACTCGTCAGCTGTGGGTGGAGCCATGGGTGGTGCAGCTATTCACAATGTGCACATTAGAAAAGGTTCTGTTGGTGTTCAGGGGGTGAATCCTCTGAGTGTTTGCAGCAGCGGGATGGCGTCAGGCGGTGACGAGCTTTGTGTCGGTGTGTGTTCAGATCCGGAAGCAGCAGAAGGACCACGCGGAGCTGATTGAGGACTACAGGACCAAACAGCAGCAGCAGAGGGCGCTGCAGCAGCAGCCGGCTGCTCCTCCCATGATGCCTGCAGGAGCTCCTCCTCAGCCCGTTGTGACCATGCAGCCCCACCCGGGCGGTCCCACCCCAGCCCGCGTCCCAAACATACCCCCTGGTTGGACCCCAGGTGGAGGGGCCCCAGGGGTGATAAGGCAGAGGATGCCTCTTCATCTGCCTCCTCAGATGCCCCCCGCCCCGCCCCAGCCTCGCCCGCACACCCAGACCCCTCCGGCCATGGTGCCCGGCCTCGCTGCACAGACAGCGGCCTTTACTGCAGGTCCCAGGGGGCCCGCTGGTGGCCCCAGGGGGCCCGCTGGTGGCCCCAATGGAGCCGCAGGAGACGGAGCTGCACCCCCTCGACAGGTAATGCTCCTCTACCGGAGGAGCTGTTTTTTACTCACAGGTGTGCAGCTCAGAGTGACAGGTGTCTGTTTCTGTGTGCAGGTGAACTTTGATGACAACAACCCGTTCAGTGAAGGTTTCCAGGAGAGAGAGAGGAGGGAGAGGCTGAGGGAGCAGCAGGAGAGGCAGAGAGTCCAACTCATGCAGGAGGTACACACATTTATACACATACACACACATTTATACACACACACACACACACACACATTTATACACATACACATTTATACACACTCATTTATACACACACACACACTTATACACATACACACACACTTATACACATACACACACATTTATACACATACACACACATTTATACACACACACACACACATTTATACACACACACACACATTTATACACACACACATTTATACACATACACATTTATACACACACACACACACATTTATACACACACACACACACATTTATACACACACACATTTATACACACACACACACACACACACACTTATACACATACACACACATTTATACACACACACACATTTATACACACACACACTTATACACATACACACACATTTATACACATACACACACATTTATACACACACACACATTTATACACATACACACACATTTATACACACACACACATTTATACACACACACACATTTATTTATACACACACACATTTATTTATACACACACACATTTATACATACACACACATATTTATACACACACACACACATACACACACACATTTATACACACACACATTTATACACACACACACACACACTTATACACACACACATTTATACACACACACACACACACATTTATACACACACACGTGTAGCTGTTGTTGACGTGTAGTCATTGACGTGTAGCTGTTGTTGACGTGTAGCTGTTGTTGACGTGTAGCCGTTGACGTGTAGCTGTTGTTGACGTGTAGCCGTTGTTGACGTGTAGCTGTTGTAGCTGTTGTTGACGTGTAGCTGTTGTTGACGTGTAGCTGTTGTTGACGTGTAGCCGTTGACGTGTAGCTGTTGACCTCTCAGGTGGAGCGTCATCGCGCTCTGCAGCAGAGGCTGGAGCTGGAGCAGCAGGGCCTTCTGGGGGCCTCCGTGGGTCCTGGAACCGGAGTAGCAGCCATGCCCGTATCTGGAGCTGTATCTGGGGCTCGAGTCGGACCTGGAGGTCCCGCTGGATCGGCGCCTGCCACCGGAGGGGACAGCCTCTCCCAGATGCCTTTCTTCAGCTCTGAGCTGCCCCAGGACTTCCTCCAGTCCCCTCCGTCTTCCAGACCTCCTCCACAGCACCAGGGCCAGGCGGGGGCTCCGTTCCCCCAACAGGCAGGCCTCCATCAGGGCTTCACGGGAGGACCCCTGCACCCTGGAGCTCACCCGGCTGCAGCAGAGCGGCCTCCTGTGGATTTGGCTCTTTCCAACCTCCAAACCAGGCCACGGTTCTCCGGCCCCGTCGGGCCCACCAGGCCCGCAGCCCAGGGACAGGTACGAGCTGTCGGGATAGGAGCAGCAGGAGTGACCCTCTCCCATCCTGGAGGTCAAGCTCATCAGTTTGGTCACGACTCCTCCTCTTCCTCCCCCTCTAACCCCTTCCCCCCCTCCTTCCCCTGCGCCTCCTCTGGAGGCCCCGCCTCCCTCATCCAGCTGTACTCTGACATCATCCCCGACGACAAACCAAAGAAGAAGAGGAGCAAGAAGAGGGACGGCGACGACGCCGCAGGCGGAGGAGGAGCCAGGACGCCGCTGTCCTCACACTCTGACGACATCACAGCCCCGCCCACTCCGGCTGTCTCTGACACTTCCTGCTCCACGCCAACTCGGAGCAGCACGGACCAATCAGATCTGTGCTTCTCTCTAAGCTCCTCCCTCTGTGGTCTGGCTCCGTCGTCAGAGTTGGAGAGGCAGCTGTCAGTCATCTCTGCAGCCCAGCAGAGAGGCTCCGTCTTGGGCATGGAGTCTGTGAGAGGTCCCCTGTGTGCAGCTGGTCTGGAGGTCAAGGTTAGGATCACAACCAGTAGCAGATGGTCGTGGTGCTGAAGTGTCGGCTCAGGTTTTTAGTGTTGTGTCGTCTCGTCTTCCCTGCAGGAGGAGCGCGAGGAGGGAGGAGCATGTGGGGGAGGTGTGGTGAAGACGGAGGAGGGCGGGGGTGAGGGATTCTCCTCCCCCTCTCCTCTCCACGGAGGAAAAGATGGAGATGGAGGGAAGGAGCTGCTCAGACACCTGCTGAAGGAGAAGACCTCCCCGCCCACCACACCCTCACCCACCCGCCAGACCCCGCCCACTGCCCGCAGACAGCTGTCCAATGAGAGCGTCCGGTCCGAGGAAGAGGACAGACCTGGTTCCCATGGCAACATGGTGAGGAGGGGGTTCACTTTAATGTTGTAATGACTGACGTTAGCTCATAGCGCTAGCTGCAGTGTAACTCACACTCAGTCCCATAATGCCTCTGTTACCGTGGCGACCTGTGTCCTCCAGGTAAGCAGTCCAGACCTGCTGGACTCGTCCGGCAGGAAGAAGACAACGCAGCGCTGTAAGAGACTCGCTCGGCCGGACAAAGACAGAGCTCCACCCAAAAACAAGAGGAGGAAGAAGGAGGAGGAGGAGAAGACGCTCCACTCCTCCTCTGACCCGCTGATGACTCACCTCACACAGGTAGCCATGTTTTTGCAACTGCCTCTGTTCTTTCACTTCCGTCAGTTATTGATCACTGATAGTTATTAGCAGCTGATTGTATTGATGGTTGATTACTGCCCCCTCCAGCTGTCAGTGCTGCCCCTCATGGAGCCCGTTCTGGGGGTGGATCTGAGTCTGTTCCCCCCATACGGCAGCTCCTCTCTGGGCAGAGACTCCAGACTGACCGGCTCCTTTGGCAACGCCTGCCTAGATGGAGTCACTGACTACTACTCCCAGCTCATATACAAGGTACTACTACAGTTGTACTACAGTATAGCTACAGTACTACTACAGTTATACTACCGTCATTCACTCGTGTCTCTCCTCCAGCAGAATAACCTAAGTAACCCGCCCACACCTCCGGCCTCCCTACCTCCCACCCCCCCACCTGTTGCCAGGCAGAAACTGGTGAATGGCTTCGCCACAACAGAGGAGCTGTCGAGGAAAGACATCACCGAGCAGGACGGTAAGACAACAGAAATATGGCCATAAAAATATACATGACATCATCAGGACGGTAAGACGGAGACGTGAGACACTAGAGATGTGAGCCATTAGATATGTATGACAGTAGATATATGACAATAGAGATGTGAGACGGTAGAGATGTGACAACAGATATGACACAGTAGACATGTGAGACATTAGAGATGTGACAATAGAGATGCATGACAGTAGAGATGTGACAACAGATATGACACAGTAGAGATGCGAGACAGTAGAGATGCGAGACAGTAGAGATGCATGACAGTGGAGATGCGAGACAGTATAGATGCATGACAGTGGAGATGCGAGACAGTAGAGATGCATGACAGTAGAGATGCGAGACAGTAGAGATGCGAGACAGTATAGATGCGAGACAGTATAGATGCGAGACAGTAGAGATGCGAGACAGTAGAGATGCATGACAGTAGAGATGCGAGACAGTAGAGATGTGAGACAGTAGAGATGCATGACAGTGGAGATGCGAGACAGTGAGATTGTGAGAACAGTGAGAGATGCACATGACAGTGGAGAGCGCGAGACAGTAGAGATGCAATACAGTGGAGATGCGAGACAGTAGAGAGCATGACAGTGGAGATTGCAGAGAACGTGGAGATGCATGAACAGTGAGAGCGAGACAGTAGAGATGTGAGACAGTAGAGAATCCATGGACAGTGGAGATGCGAGACAGTTAGAGATGCATGACAGTGGAGATGCGAGAGATAGAGATGCGGACAGTAGATGATGCGAGACAGTAGAGATGCATGACAGTGGAGATGCGAGACAGTAGAGATGCGAGACAGTAGAGATGCATGACAGTAGAGATGCATGACAGTAGAGATGCGAGACAGTAGAGATGCGAGACAGTAGAGATGCGAGACAGTAGAGATGCATGACAGTGGAGATGCATGACAGTGGAGATGCATGACAGTGGAGATGCATGACAGTGGAGATGCATGACAGTGGAGATGCGAGACAGTAGAGATGTGAGACAGTAGAGATGAGACACTCGAGATGTGAGCCATTAGATATGTATGACAGTAGATATATGACAATAGAGATGTGAGACAGTAGAGATGAACAAAGACATGTGAGACACTAGAGATTGTGACAATAGACAGTGAGACATTAGAGATGTGAGACATAAAAGATGTGGACAGTAGAGATGTGAGACAGTAGAGATGCGAGACAGTAGAGATGTGACAATAGACATGTGAGACACTAGAGATGTGACAATAGACATGTGAGACATTAGAGATGTGACAATAGAGATGCATGACAATAGAGATGCGAGACAGTAGAGATGCGAGACAGTAGAGATGTGAATTTTTTTTTCTCTCAGTTAAAGGTGTGAAAGCAGAAGGGGGGGGGGGCTTATGGCTCTAAACCACGCCTCCAAGACTGTAGATGTCCCCGCCTCTCTGCCGACCCCGCCCCACAACAACCAGGAAGAGCTCAGGTACCAAAGAAGAAGAAGGTCTCCTCCTGTTGCTCTGACACGTCTCTTCTCCTCCTCCTCCTGTTGCTCTGACACGTCTCTTCTCCTCCTCCTGTTGCTCTGACACGTCTCTTCTCCTCCTCCTCCTGTTGCTCTGACACGTCTCTTCTCCTCCTCCTGTTGCTCTGACACGTCTCTTCTCCTCCCCTCCTGTGCTGACTCTCTCCCTCTCCTGTTGCTCTGACACGTCTCTCTCCCCTCCTCCTCCGTTTGCCTGACACGTCCTCTCTCCTCCTGTTGCTCTGACACTCCTCTCCTCCCCTCCTGTTGCTCTGACACGTCGCTCTCCTCCTCCTCCTCCTGTTGCTCTGACACTTCTCTCCTCCTCCTCCTCCTGTTGCTCTGACACTTCCCCCCTCCTCCTGTTGCTCTGACACTTCTCTCTCCTCCTCCTGTTGCTCTGACACGTCTCTTCTCCTCCTCCTCCTGTTGCTCTGACACGTCTCTTCTCCTCCTCCTCCGTTGTGCTCTCACGTCCTCGTTCTCCCTCCTCTGTTGCTCTGACACGTCTCTTTCTCCTCCTGTTGCTCTGACACGTCTCTTCTCCTCCTCCTCCTGTTGCTCTGACACGTCTCTCTCCTCCTCCTCCTGTTGCCTGCACTTCTCTTCTCTCCTCCTCCCTCCGTCCTGTTCTCCTTCAGGGTCCAGGAGTCGTCGAGCGTGAACAGTCCCTGATGGTTTTGTCCCGGTCGTCCTCCGGAGAGCGGTGCCGACATGGAGGTGAGCAGGTATCCTGACCTCTCCTTCATCAAGCTGGAGCCGCCCTCGCCCGTCCGTCGCCTACATTTCCCATCAATGCCCTGCTCCTGGGGGAAAGGTCAGTCAGTGTCAGAGAACGTCTCAGTAAAGTGGTTTTTCATCTAATTATCCATTGTAATATGTGTCTGTGTCTGTGTGTGTGTGCTCGTGTGGTGGTGTGTGTGTGGTGTGTGTGTGTGTGTGCGCGCTCGTGTGTGTGTGTGTGTGTGTGTGTGTGTGTGTGTGCTCGTGTGTGTGGTTGCGTGTGTGTGTTGTGTGTGTGTCAGGTTGGCAGTGAAACAGGAAGGAAGGCGGAGCCTAACTATCAGGGCCCTCCCTCCTGCTCTAACACAGACCTGGTTACCATAGCGATAACCCTGAACCCCGTTGCCACTCAGGTAAGCGTCTCTCTCTGTCTGTACGTGGAGTCGGCAGTAGCCCCGCCCTTCTGATGACAATCACTGTGTGTTACAGAACGTTGCAGGTGTCATGGCGGCCGTGGCGGAGCGCTGCGGGGTCCCCGTTCTCCCGCCGACTACCAGCTGGAGCCGACCCGCCGGACCCGAGCGCAGCTCTCTGGCTCTGCTGGCCGGAGTCCGAGTGCCGCTCACGCAGGTAGGACACCGACAGGAAAGACTGTAATTTGAAAGTCCTGTCCTCCTTCAGAATAAAAGTCATCGATGATGAGTATGGTGTGGGTGTGTGCAGGGTTCAACAGGAAGTAGACAGCAGAGACCTCCAGCTGCTGCTGGGAATGCTGGTGTGTACACACACACACACCCAACACACACCACACACACACACACACCACATAACACACACACAACACACACACACCACCCCAGTTGGTGGTTTACCTTCTTTAAGTCCTGCTCCCTGACTTGTGATTGGGTGTGTGTGTGTGTGTGTGGTGTGTGTGTGTGTGTGTGTCCTCCAGATCTGTCCAGAATGGACTACATCCAACATGGCGTGCTGGCTGCCCAGGCCTCAGAGCTGCAGCTATTGCAAGGGGCCGCTGGGAAACGGAGTCCGCATCAGGAAGGAGCTCAAACAGGAGGTCAGTCCAGGCCTGGGTCTCCGGCCCAGTGTTGTGCAGTCCAAACTGCTCGCTGCGCTCTTCACGTCCGGAACATCTGGAAACAAGGTAAGGTCAAGTAGCACTGCAGCCTACATTTCCCACAATGCAATTGTTAACTGTCAGATGACGTCACAGCCGCCTGGTGTCTTCAGGCTGCAGACGCTCCCCAGCAGCGTGCAGCACCACTACACACAACAAAACTGTCCTCCATCGCCGTGCACTCCCTCCTCCAGCTCCCTGCCTCACTCCGCCCACCTCCTCCTCGCCACCGCAGACTCCGCCTCCTCCCTCCCTGCCACCTCCACTATCACCATGGAGACCAGGCCAACGCACAAAACAGCCTCAAGGTGGGTGGGGTACTGACCAAATTTTTAAAGTGACAGCTGATCAGGCGATTGACTGAGGCTCTGATTGGTTTATATAGGTGAAGGTGAAGTTAAAGCCCCAGCCCCGCGGCGGTCCCGGGGGAGAGGACTTGATGTCGGCTCGCCACCTGAAAGGACGAGCATGCCGGTGGGACGGCTGGAGTGTCAGCATCACTCAGCAGTCCAGCCCGTTAGCAGTGTTCTCTGTGGGCATGGTCGAAAAAATGAGCTTCTATCACCTTTCCTAACCACCTTTCCTACCACCTTTCCATCACCACTTTCCTAACCACCTTTCCTAACCACCACCTTTCCCCATCACCTTTCCTAATCACCTTTCCTAAACACCTTCCTAACCACCGTTCCTAAACCACCATTTACCTAACCACCTTTTCCTAACAACTTTCCTATACACCTTTCCTAACCACCTTTCCTAACACCTTTCCTATCACCTTTCCCCTAACCACCTTTTCCTAACCACACTTTCCTAACACCTTTCCTAATCACCTTTTCCCTATCAACCTTTCCTAAGCACCTTTCCTAAACACCTCTGTCCTAAAAACCATTTCCTAACCATCTTTTCCTAACCATCCTTTCCTAACCATACTTTCCTAAACAAACCTTTCCGAAAACCACCTTTCCTAACCCACACTTTCCATTCACCTTCACTAACCACCTTTCCTAACCACCTTCCTAACCACCTTTCCTAATCACCTTTCCTAATCACCTTTCCTAACACCTGTTCCACACCTTTCCTAACCACCTTTTCCATCACCCACCTTTTCCTAACATCTTTCCCTATCACCTTTCCGATAACACCTGTCCATCACCTTCCTAATCACCTTCCTAACCACATTTCCAAAACACCTTTCCTAAAACCTTTCCTACCACCTTTTCCTAACACCCTTCCTAACCACCTTTCCTAAAACCAACACTTTCCAAACACCTTTCCTAAACCACCTTTTCCCTAACACCTTTCCTACCAACCTTTCCTACCCACCTTTCCTAAACAAACAAAAAACCTTTCCTAACAACCCTTCCCTCCACCGTCCTAACCACACCTTTCCTAACCCTCTTATTCCTAAAAAACCCCACCTTTCCTAACCACCTTTCCTAACCCCCTTCCTAATCACCTTTTCTAACTCACGTCCTACCAACCTTTTCGCTAAACACCTTCTCTCTTCCACCAACCTTTCCTAACCACCATTCCCTAAACAACCTTTCCTAAACCACATTTCTATCAACACCTTTCTCCCCTAAACACTTCCTAACCCACCTTTCCTTAAACAACCTTTCCTGCACCACCTAAATTTCCGAACCAAAACTGTCCTAAACACCTGTTCCCTAACCTTTCCTTCCTCGACACCTTCCTAACCACCTTTCCTAAAACACACCGTTTCCCATAACAACTTTTCCTAACACCTGTCTCGCTATCCCTTTCCTACACCTTTCCTAATCACCTTTCCTACCACCTAAACCTCTACAACCTTTCCAAATCTACCTATCTTTCCGAACCCTCCAACCCTTTCCCCGAAACATCTTGTCCTACCCTGGTCCTAAACAACACTTTCCCTAAGATCACCCTTTCCTAAACCATTTCCTACCCAACCTTTCCTAAACAACCGTGCACCTACCACCTTTCAAACAACCTTGTCAGCTAATCACCTTTCCCTAATCACCTTGCCCTAAACACACCTTTCCAAATTTCCTAAACCACCTTTTCCTAACCACATTTCCTACCACCTTTCATATCACCGCTTCCTATCACCTTGGCCATAACCACCTTCCTATCACCTTTTCATATCACCTTTCATAACCCTCTGTCCCCTAACCACATTTCCCTTCCGAAAAACCACCGTTCCTAACCACCGTTCCTAAACCCTCTTTTGCCAAAAAACACCTTTCCTAAACAAAACCCTTTCCTAGACAACCTTTCCTACCCACCCGTTCCCGAAACACTTTCCTACCACCTTTCCTAAACACCGTTCCTAAACACCGTTTCCCTACCAACCACAGGTCCTAACCCTCTTTCCTACCACCCTTGCCTTTCCTAACCACCCTTTCCTAAACCACCGTTTCGCTAACCCCCTGTCCTAATCACCTTTCCTAACCCCCTTTTCCTAAACAAACTGTCCTACCCCCCACCTTCTGTCCTAACCAACCAGTTTCCCTACCACACCTTTCCTAACACCTTGTCAAACCCTCTTTTCCTTATAACCCTCCTTTCCTAACAACTTTCTATAACCACCTTCCCTAACAAACCTTTCGCAAAACAAACCTTTCCTAACCCACCTTTCCTTGGCTTGATGGAAAGGGTTCCCGAGGTGATGAGGACAGATGTGAAGGAGATGATGAAGAAGCACTGACAGTTGTGGAGTATTCGAAGCGCTCTCATCGTGGTGGAACGTTTGACCTTTCATGAGACAAACTGACCGTCCTGTCCCCTTTTAACCCAGTGCGCCTTGCATTCCCCAGTGAAGCGTTGCCATGCCAACGAAGGAAGAAGGGAGTGATGTTGAGAACGTTGGGGGCGTGTCCTCCCCGACCCGTTACCCGACAAGACCAGCAGCCGGTGCGGCTTTTTAACAGCAGGGAGAGGGGACAGACAGACGGGCCAAGCCCGACTGTCAACCGGGACCGGACCTGGGGTGGATCGCGTGGGGGCCGGTTCATCTATACGTCCATCCTGGACCAGCAGCAGCTGTTGATAACGTGTGTGTGTGTGTGTGTGTGTGTGGGTGTGTGTGGTGTGTGTTGTCTCCGAGTCACCAAACTGCGCCCTGTGGTCCAGCGAGTGTATGAATCAGGCGGCGGCCGCCTGATACACGGAGGAGCTGGCTCTGAAGACGAGGGTCGGACTCTGCGCTGCGCTCACATGTCAGCAAAGCCCGGCGCCAACAAGCGGCTGCAAAACACAGCACCGCCTCCGCTGCCCAAACACCTACCACTTCATCCTGCGCCATGAGGCCCACTGCAACCTTCCTTCAAGGGGGAACTACAAAACACGCCGCCGTCACGCTGACGCGTGTTGAGTCGTCCAGTCACGCTAACAGCGCTCCGCCTCCCCATATCCTCCTCCAGGGATAAGACCCAGCTGTTGCCACCTCATAAGCCAGATGGGTCCCTCTCAGACGGGGACAAGTCCTCCAGCTGCTCCCCCCTCCTCCACCCTGGTTGGCAGACCCCTGACCTGGCGACGTTGCGGCCGGGAACCGTACGACTTGCGCTGCGTTGCTTCCGATGGTTCCGGCGGGTGTTCGTGCAGCGCAACGAGGCGGCGGCCAGATCGCCCGTGGTGGGCAGCGCGGCGGACGGCCAAGCACACCTTCAGGGTGGGCAGCCTGCTGTTCCGCAACCATCGCGGCCCTCCTCGCCCGCCACAACCAGATGAACCCTTCCACCAAAGAACAGCCATCTTCCCCATCGGTTACACGCCAACCGCATTAGGGCATGCGCCACAGCGCCGGTAAAAACAAATCCGCCAACTGACTGACAGCTGATCAGACTCTGTCTCCCATGATGCTTAGCTAACCTGGGACATCACTGTCGGCGCTGTTAAGGACGTGTGCTGCAGAATGAGAGCACGCCGGCCCAGCCGTGTTCAAGTGAGGTGGGGAGGCTACGATGACCGTCACGCTGAGAGGACAACACAAGTAAAACACCACGCCAGGGGGAGGAAGTAACTTTGATGCCTAAAGTAACTATGAAGAATCGATTACACGTCCGTTCTGCCTCCAGCTGTGTGGGAACCACAGATCCTGGAGCCATGTGTCCCCCGAGAGCTGGCACCGGGGCGCTGAGCTTCCCAGTCTAGCCGAAAGAGAGAGACTGTTCGGTTTGACCCGTCTCTGCCGTGACCCCGGATCAATCGCGGTCTGTTCGTGCTCCACCACCACACACACACACACACAACCACCTACACACACACAACACACAGCCCCACACTGACCTCTGCTGCTGCGTGTGTGAGCTGCCCGGTGTGGAGACCTGGAGGAGCTACCCCTTCCGTTACGGTACAGGACCTATTGCCCTCTCCGTTCAGCCGATCTGGTCGGCCCACGCCGTCTGTCGGGGGGGGAACTGAACCAAAAGCCGCCAGATAAGAGTACCACAAGACTCCTCCACAGCCATTATCAGCTGCTGGCTTCGTTAACAGCCGACTTCATTACCTGTCTTGTCAGACGCCAACCTTTTTGACCAGCATCGCTCCCAGGTGTCATGGCCGGTGGCTCCCATCGTGGCCTCGTGCCCGGCGTCAATCTCTCTGCTCCGGGCGAGTCGGTGGTCCGGCGCTCGACCAGGGGCGCCACTTCCAAGGCTGGCCCAGTACGACCGCATGAAGGCGCAGGCGAGACCACGTCACCAGGGCCACGCTCTCGCATCCAGGTGAGACGGCACTCCGTGACGGCAGAGTGAAGACGTGACTGAGAGACTGCTGACTGATCAGCTGTGTTGGGTCGTGTGTGTGTGGTGGGGTGGTGGTACGTTGTGTTGTGTGTGTGTGTGTGGTTGGTGGCGTGTGTGTTGTGTGCAGGGTCTGGGTTGTATGCGCCAGAGACCATGGAATGCACCCTATGGTCATCGAGTACATCGGCACCATCATCAGAGTGAAGAGCCAAATCGTAACAGAGAGGCTGTACGGTCACAGGTAACAAGAAAAGAGCCACACCTGATCAGTGACCTCACACACACACACACACAACACACACAACACACAACTCTCTATGATTGTTTCTCTGTGTGTGTGTAGAACCGCGGGTGGTACATTTATGGGGTTTGCGTATCGACAACGACTTGTGATCGACTCCACCAATCACTGGAGGACCGGCAGGTGGAGACCAAACCAGACCAATCGATCACACTATCCTGCTGTCACACAGTATGAAACAAAACCCCGCCTTGGTGATCGACAGGTACATAACCACTCGTGTTCTCCGCAACTTGCCATCACAGTAGGTGGTCACGTGGAGAAGGAACAAGATCATCATCAGCTCCTGCAGACGCATCCAGAGAGGAAGAAGAGGTGTCTGTCTGCTCGGTGCTTCTGTCTTCGCTGCCCGGCGTCGTTCGCTGTCTGCTCTGTCGCTTCTTCGTCTCTTTGTCTCTTTCGTGGTCTTGGATCTGTGTCTGCTCGCTCTGTCGCTGTCGTTGGTTCTGTCTCTGTCTGTCTTCTTCGTCTGCTGCTGTTCTGTCTGTCTGTCTGCTCTGCTGTCTCTGTCTGCTTCTTTCTGTCTGTCTCGTCTGCTGCTGTCTTGCTGTCGCTGTCTGTCTGTCTGTCGTCTGCTCTGTCTGTCTGTCTGTTGTCTCTGTCTGTCTGTCTTCTCGTTGTCTGTCTGTCTTCGGTCTGTCTGTCTCTTTGTCTGTGTCTGTTATGCTGTCTGTCTGGTCTGTCTTGTCTGTCTGTCGTCTGTAGGCATCGGATAACACTTTAACGAGTGCACCACGTTCACACACAAGCTGTCTTCAGTTAATGCCTGTCTGTCTGCCTCTCTGCCTTCTGTCTCTCTCTCGCCTGTCTGTCTCTCAGCTGGCTCCATTACGCACTACAAGTTGACCTGGAGGCATGATCAATAGATACCGTGTCACTGGGGAGCTGTCACTGCCGCAAAGGATGAAACTGAACGAACGATCACACTACACACTCACACTCAACACACATCTCACAACACACACTCCTCACACACACTCACACACACACTCCACCCGAAACTTCTCCACACACACACACACACACACTCCACACAACACACTCTGGCATCTCTCTCTCTCTCGGTGCTGAAACTGGATGTTGATCGTCCCGTCGCTGTGTGGGCGGAGCTACACTTAATAGAAGTCCAATCATCGAACAATCAGAGATAGATAATGAGGAGGGGGGCGGGGCTACAACACTTGTGTGTGGGCGGGGTTACTGTGGGCAGGGGTGAGGGGGCGGGCTTATGACGAGGCTGGTCCCTGTGTGTATATATTGAGTGTAATGTGAAATATGAGACGCTTCATGAAGCTGCACTAACCCACGATTCCACACAACTAACTTGATTCCTTCTCCTCCTCCTGCTGGCTCCTCCTCCTGCTGCTCCTGCTCCTGCGTTGTGTTCATGTCCTGTAAAAAAGAGATTGTTTTTGTATTTATTACTGAATGAAGATATTTTTAGTCCCACGGTGCGTCGAGGTCCGAGCTGCGGCGTGTAAATATGTGTATGATACATCGTCATCCCACCTTCATCAGCTGTCCGTCTTTCTGTTTTCCTGTCCCGGCGCTGGAGCCCGGTGCACTCTGATTTGGACAAAGACTGAACATGTGGTTTCACGCGGCCTTCAGCTGACTCATGTCTTTGAGTTTGCCCAGAGTTTTTGTCTGCAGGCGTCGGTGTTTGTTTCACTGAGTCCTGCTGGCTGTACAGACGAGGTTTCACCAGGACTCGTGACTTTTTTTTATTGGATGTGATGATGATGATGATGATGATGATGATGAAGAAATGTGGAATCGATTTAGAATCATTTACAAAAATATAAGATTTTACATCTTAAAGAAACTGCGTGGTGTGGTGGGTGTGTCTAAGACTGGATGAAGAGTGTGTGTCAGTGTCTTGACATTGACTCTGTAGGTAATCTGCTTCATGTGGTTTTCTGATGAACGCAGCACAAAGATCAGATTGTACTAGAAGTGTCTGACAGCACTGTAGAAATGAAACGTTCTCTGGACCGTTTCACTTGATCCAGAACCCCACGGTCTCAGAGCAGTGGCTGGGTCACCTCCTGCTTCTTGCTCACCTTTGTGGTCAACATTTCTCCAGTTCGTCTTTTCTGACGACTCGCCTCAAACGGGCAGCCGTTGAATTCGACCCCACCGAGGAAAATGGGTTAAAAATTCAAGCCTTTATTCTGTTAGTTTCCATGATCATGTCTCACAGATAATGAAAGAAAAATGACAAACCAAAAAAAAGAGTGTAAACAGAAATGTGGCAGACTCACCATAGTTCATTATACGCACTCAGTGCTTCTTTTGCATGAATTACTGCATGGATGCAGCGTGGCATGGAGGTGACAGCCTGCTGCTCAGGTGTTAGGGAAGCTCAGGTTGCTTTGATCGGTCTGCTGTCTCTCATCTTCCTCTTGACCACGCTCCATAGATTCTCTGTGTAATTCATTTAACCAGGTATTGTGTCTTCTGGCAGTGTGAGCAGGAAATGTCAGCCAAACAGATCAGATTGATTTGTACAGCCAAAGTCACAAAGTCATTTTTCCTCTAGGCTTTACAATCTGACAGGGGTGACACCTCTGGTCCTTAGACCCTCGGTTTTCCAGTGAGGAAAACTGGCCCACAAAAACTTTAACAGGGAAAAAAGGTGGAAGAAACCTCAGGAAGAGCCACAGAGGAGGGATCCCTCTCCCAGGAGGACAGACGGGAATGGATGTCAGTGTACAGAACAATCAACACAAACATATTGTACAATTACAATGCGGATAAAATGACAATGAATTACAATGACTGATAAGGACAATGAATTACAATGACATGGTAAAAGGACAAGGAATTAAAAGACGGATAAAATGACAAGGAATGACAATGAATGATAAAATGACAATGAATTACAATGACTGATAAAAATGACAATGATTACAGGACTGATAAATGACAATGAATTACAATGAATGATAAAATGACAATGAATCACATGACTGTAAAAATGATTACAGTAAAGATATGGCGCAATAATGACAGTAGTAATGGGGTAGTGGACGGCAGGCAGGACCACGCAGCACCCGATCCCCGAGACCTGCTGGACGACAGAGACGAAACTCCAGGGAAGAAGTTTAGTTAGTGACATGATTAATGAGACATGAAGGTTTACAGATGGAGAGAGAGAGAGAGAGAGAGAGAGACAGAGAGAGAGACAGAGAGAGAGAGACAGAGAGAGAGACAGAGTCCCCCTGCAGTATAATCCTATGGCAGCATAACTAAGGGATGACCTGACCAGCACTAACTATAAGCTCAGCAAAAAGGAAAGTCTTCAGTCTACTCTTAAAGGTGTTGACCGTGTCTGCCTCCCGAACCCAGAAAGGTAGTTTGTTCCACAGAAGAGGAGCCTGATAGCTGAAAGCTCTGGCTCCCAATCTACTTTTGGAGACTATAGGAACCACAAGGAACCACAAGGAACCACAAGGAACCCAGCGTCCTGAGAGCGCAGTGTTCTAGAGGGGTAGTAAGGTATTATGAGCTCTTTTAGATATGATGGTGCCTGACCATGAAGAGCTTTGTAAGTAAGGAGAAGAATTTAAATTCTATTCTAGATTTAACAGGTAGCCAATGCAAGGAAGCCAGAATGGGAGAGATGTGATCTCTGATCTTGGTTCCTGTCAGAACACGTGCAGCAGCATTCTGAATTAACTGCAAAGTCCTCAGAGACTTATTGGAGCAGCCTGATAACAAAGAGTTACAATAGTCCAGCCTTGAAGTAACAAATGCGTGGACTAGTTTTTCTGCATCTGCGTCTGATTTTAGTGATGTTACGTGTCAGCAGAAGGAAACATGAACTCTTCCTCCAGACTCTGGGACCTTGACTTCCAAATCCAATGTAACTTTTACTTTCATCTGAAAAAGGACTCGGAACCACTGAGCAACAGTCCAGGTGTGTTTCTCCATCGCCCAGGTGAGAAGCTTCTGGTCCTACAGGAGGTCAGATTCAAACAGCTGTCAGCAGACACGTGACAGAGTGTGTCTCGTGCACGCGCTCAGCAGGTTCTGTCGTAGTTTTATTTTGAAATTTGCGACTTCAACAGTTCCTGTTTACAGGTGTCTGGTTTGCTTTATTGTGAAAGTTGTGAGCGGAAGTCACATGGTTGGTTTGGTTGGTTAGATGTTTGTGTGGGAACTTGCTGCGCACACACACACACACAGACACACACACACACACACAGACACACACACAGGCTCTCTGTGTGAAGGAGGACCGGTGCTCCTCTCTCCGCTCCTCCTCCCGGTGCTCCTCTCTCCGCTCCTCCTCGGTGCTCCTCCTCCTCGGTGCTCCTCCCGGTGCTCCTCTCTCCGCTCCTCGGGAGATCGTGCTCAGTTAACCGACGTGAACCTGAGGCAGGTCCGACCAGCTGGACGCCGCTGAGCCAGCTGCTACAGGCCGATGACCCGTGAGTAGAGTCCGGCCGTGAGGCTCAGGTGTCGGGCACGATGAGGAGCGAAGCTCCGGCGTTAGCATTCCACCTCAGGGCTAAGCTAACGCTCGCTAAGCTAACGGGTTCCATTATCGGACACGGTTTGTCCGCTCAGCCCCTCCGACAGGCGGCTAACTTCCTCCAGGCAGCTCCGGCAGGGACTGACTCACCTGCCAGCCCAGGTGTCACGATGTGCAGAAGGTCAAAGGTGTTACGAACAGCTCGGCTTCACTCACCCGAACCTCCGTTTGCAACTAATTGATTGACAGACGTTTAAATTTGAATAACGTCACGTGGTTTCCGGTCGGTACACACCGCTGATGTAGCTATTCATAGTGTGGACAGGTGAGCCCGCTCTGACAGGTGTGCCCGCTCGGACAGGTGTGCCCGCTGTGACAGGTGAGCCGGCTCTGACAGGTGTGCCAGCTCTGACAGGTGAGCCGGCTCTGACAGGTGTGCCAGCTCTGACAGGTGTGCCCGCTCTGACAGGTGAGCCGGCTCTGACAGGTGTGCCCGCTCTGACAGGTGAGCCGGCTCTGACAGGTGTGCCAGCTCTGACAGGTGTGCCCGCTCTGACAGGTGAGCCGGCTCTGACAGGTGTGCCCGCTCTGACAGGTGTGCCCGCTCTGACAGGTGTGCCCGCTCTGACAGGTGAGCCCGCTCTGACAGGTGTGCCCGCTGTGACAGGTGTGCCCGCTGTGACAGGTGAGCCGGCTCTGACAGGTGTGCCCGCTCTGACAGGTGAGCCGGCTCTGACAGGTGAGCCCGCTGTGACAGGTGAGCCGGCTCTGACAGGTGTGCCCGCTCTGACAGGTGAGCCCGCTGTGACAGGTGAGCCGGCTCTCAGCTACAAATCTTAAAATGTCAGATTTGTAGTTCTTGTGGACTGAGTCGTTTTCACACCTTTACCTGTGGCAGTGATGACGTCAGCAGGTCTTTGATTCAGAACAAAGTGTCTTCAAAGTAAATGACTGACCTGCTGGCCTCAGACTTATTAACCAGTGTACAAGAGGAGACCTGACACCTCGTGACTCCTGTTAAACTCACCTGCTCAGGTGTTTGCTGACATCAGCCGTGGACTGTGCCTGGTTACAGCTCCTGGTTCTGATTCTTATGGGACGTCTCTGCTGCCTCGTGCAGGGCCGGACCTCGGCTTTTAGTGGCTGAGACAGGCAGACAGACAGACAGGCAGACAGACAGGCAGACAGACAGACAGGCAGACAGACAGGCAGACAGACAGACAGACAGACAGGCAGACAGACAGACAGGCAGACAGACAGACAGGCAGACAGACAGACAGGCAGACAGACAGACAGACAGGCAGACACAGTAACTCTGTGTGTCCATGAGGGAGGGGCTCTGAGGCTTACCTGTGATTCCTCACCTAAAGTGGTCACACCTGAGTGGTAACCATAGTAACAGGCAGGACACAGAGAATCTCTTTCCAACAGCGCCGTTCCAGATGGTTCTGTGTAACAAACAGTTCTACTCTCTCTCTCTGCAGCAGTGTAATGTAAGGCGATGCTCGCTCGGCCATCATGGCCAGTGTCACGCTGAGGTACTTCTGTTATGGCTGCCTCGTCACCTCGGCGACCTGGTCCGTCCTCCTCTTCCTGTACTTTTCGATGGGGGCGGAGCCCGGCCATGGGAGGACCCCCCTGCAGCACCACAGCCAGCCAATCACCAAGGGCCTGGTCAACCAAAGAGAGGGGCGTCGGCCTCTGCCAGCCAATAAGGGAGTGGAGCTGTCTCCAGAGATGGGTGAGTCACCATGGTGCGTTCAGGTGCTGCTGGGAATATGAAACCTGGTTTGGACCAGTCCTGGCTGACGGTCTCCAGTCTCTCTAACACTGGGTTTGTCTGCAGGGATGATCTTTAACGAAGCGGATCAGGAGGTGAGGGACACAGGTTACCATCGGCACGCCTTCAATGTCCTCATCTCCACCAGACTGGGATACCACAGAGAACTGCCCGACACCAGAGACTCCCAGTAAGAACACCAGGGAGATGTATGACATCCCTGCCCACAACACCCTAAACTCAACAACTTTACTGATAAACTGCTGGTTAGTGACGATGGTTAGTGACGATGAACTGCTGGTTAGTGACGATGAACTGCTGGTTAGTGACGATGGTTAGTGACGATGAACTGCTGGTTAGTGACGATGAACTGCTGGTTAGTGATGATAAACTGCTGGTTAGTGACGATAAACTGATGGTTAGTGACGATGAACTGATGGTTAGTGATGATAAACTGCTGGTTAGTGATGATAAACTGCTGGTTAGTGATGATAAACTGCTGGTTAGTGACGATGAACTGCTGGTTAGTGACGATAAACTGATGGTTAGTGACGATGAACTGCTGGTTAGTGACGATGAACTGATGGTTAGTGACGATAAACTACTGGTTAGTGATGATAAACTGCTGGTTAGTGATGATGAACTGCTGGTTAGTGATGATGAACTGCTGGTTAGTGACGATGAACTGATGGTTAGTGACGATGAACTGATGGTTAGTGACGATGAACTGCTGGTTAGTGACGATGAACTGATGGTTAGTGACGATAAACTACTGGTTATTGATGATAAACTGCTGGTTAGTGATGATAAACTACTGGTTAGTGATGATAAACTGATGGTTAGTGATGATAAACTACTGGTTAGTGATGATAAACTGCTGGTTAGTGATGATAAACTACTGGTTAGTGATGATAAACTACTGGTTAGTGATGATAAACTGATGGTTAGTGATGATAAACTACTGGTTAGTGATGATAAACTGCTGGTTAGTGATGATAAACTACTGGTTAGTGATGATAAACTGATGGTTAGTGATGATAAACTACTGGTTAGTGATGATAAACTACTGGTTAGTGATGATGAACTGCTGGTTAGTGATGATAAACTGATGGTTAGTGATGATGGTTAGTGACGATGAACTGATGGTTAGTGATGATAAACTACTGGTTAGTGATGATAAACTGCTGGTTAGTGACGATAAACTACTGGTTAGTGATGATAAACTGATGGTTAGTGATGATAAACTACTGGTTAGTGATGATAAACTGATGGTTAGTGATGATAAACTACTGGTTAGTGATGATAAACTGATGGTTAGTGATGATAAACTACTGGTTAGTGATGATAAACTGATGGTTAGTGATGATAAACTACTGGTTAGTGATGATAAACTGATGGTTAGTGATGATAAACTACTGGTTAGTGATGATAAACTGATGGTTAGTGATGATAAACTACTGGTTAGTGATGATAAACTACTGGTTAGTGATGATAAACTACTGGTTAGTGATGATAAACTGCTGGTTAGTGACGATAAACTGCTGGTTAGTGACGATAAACTGCTGGTTAGTGACGATAAACTGCTGGTTAGTGACAATGAACTGCTGGTTAGTGACGATAAACTGCTGGTTAGTGACGATAAACTGCTGGTTAGTGACGATGAACTGCTGGTTAGTGACGATGAACTGATGGTTAGTGATGATAAACTGCTGATTAGTGATGTTAAACTGATGGTTAGTGACGATAAACTGATGGTTAGTGATGATAAACTGCTGGTTAGTGACCATAAACTGCTGGTTAGTGATGTTAAACTGATGGTTAGTGATGATAAACTGATGGTTACTGACCCGTTCTCTGCAGGTGTCGGGATAAGGTGTATCCGTCGGCTCTACCTTCTGCCAGTGTCGTGATTTGTTTCTTCAACGAGGCGTTCTCTGCCCTGCTGAGGACGGTCCACAGCGTTCTGGACAGAACGCCGGCGTACCTGCTGCACGAAATCATCCTGGTGGATGACCACAGCGAGCTCGGTAACACCTGGCAAACACAAACGTTTGATTAATCTGTAATTTACATTTTAGGTTATGTAATTTACATAGCGTTTGACGGTCTTTGTGTTTCTGTTTCTGTGTGTGTGTGAGCTGATGATTCCATGTTGGTGTTGGTGTCCATTTAGACGAGCTGAAGGGCGACTTGGACCGGTATGTCAGGGAGGAGCTGCAAGGGAAAGTCAAACTTGTGAGGAACCAGAGGAGGGAAGGACTCATCAGAGGACGCATGATAGGAGCCTCACATGCTACTGGTACATCCTAACTTCCTGCCTCCTTAACCAGTACATCCTTGTTCCCTATTTCCTAATACATTTTTCTCTATACACACATAATCTCTACTTGTCTGATGTTCCATGTTCCCTACTTCCTTCATCTATATGTCCTTGTTTCCTACTTCCCTAACTTGTACATCCTTAATCTGTACCTCCTTATATATGTCCATACGTCCATGCTTCCTTATATCCTTGTAAGGATCCCTGATATTCATGTTTCCTACTTCCTTGCTCACTGCAGACTGGCTGTATCTTCAAAGTCATGTTCAAGTGTTGCTGTGGTTGACCTCCTGACAGGATTTAGTGAAGGTGGACTCACCTCGTCTGTGTGTGTCCAGGTGAGGTGCTGGTCTTCCTGGACAGTCACTGTGAGGTGAACAAAGCGTGGCTGCAGCCTCTGCTGGCTCCCATCCAGAAGGACCGCCACACTGTCGTGTGCCCCGTCATCGACATCATCTCAGCCGACACACTGTCCTACTCGCCCTCACCCATCGTCAGGGGCGGATTCAACTGGGGGCTGCACTTCAAGTGGGACCCCGTCCCCCCCTCCGAGCTCAATGGCCCAGAGGGAACCTCCGGACCAATCAGGTAACCAGTTGACCTGACCAGGTAATCTGATAGTATCCGGACCACGCCTCACTTCCTACCCCCCCACACCCCCCACCCCCACC
>NC_040018.1:27455170-27457341 GCF_000972845.2 Larimichthys crocea | reverse complement strand
GGTCTCCCACCATGGCAGGCGGCCTATTCGCCATGAACAGGAAGTACTTTACGAGCTCGGCCAATACGACGCCGGGATGGACATCCGGGGCGGGGAAAACCTGGAGATCTCTTTCAGGGTGAGAAGCTGTTTTTACTGACTGTCAATAGATTGTGACATGAACATGAACATGGACATAAAACATGGACATGACATGACATGACATGACATTAACATGACATTAACTGACATGAACATGACATGAACATGACATTGAAATGACATTAACTGACCTTAACATGACATGAACATACATGAACATGACATGAACATGCATGAACAGACATGACCTGACATGAACACTGACATTAACATGACATTAAACGACATGAACACTGAACATGACATGACATTACTGACATGACATGGACATGAAACATGACAGAATGACATGAACAGACATGACATGGACATGGACATGTCCCTGACATTAACATGACATTAACATGACTTGACATGACATGGACTGACATTAACATGACCTGAACATGACATGACATGGACATGACATTAACATGACATGACATGACATTAACATGACATTGACATGACATGACATGAATGGAATGACATGACATGACATGAAATGTGAATGAATGACATGGACTGACATTGAACATGACATGAACATGACAGGAATGACATGAACATGACATAAATGACATGGAACATGACATTAACATGACATTAACCATGAATTAACATGACATTAACATGACATTAACATGACATGACATGACATTACATGGTAACACGACATCCAGTCACAGATAATCTTACAGCACTGTGCCACACATCAGTGACCATGTGGGTTAAAGTTTGTATGATGGATGTCTCCATATTAGACCTGTGATTCTGAACCATCAGCGCCACCTAGAGGGCTGCAGGGCCACAAGACTATCAACTGACAACCAGAGACATTAGTCACCCCACGAGATGCTCAGTTACTGCTTCACACCACTTGTGGCAGTCAAGTAATGTGTCAGTCAGCTGTTTAACAAGCTCCAATAGCAGAGAAAGGTGTGTGTGTGTGTGTGTGTGTGTGTGTGTGTGTGTGTGGTGTGTGTGTGTGTGTGTGTTGTTTGTGTGTGTGTCCTGTCCTGACCTGTTAAGATGAACATTAACACTATTATAAGTTTGTTTTATTTTTTCAGAAAACCAAACCAAAAAATTAAATGCCACGGCTGACAGTGGAATTTTTACATTTGGAAACTTTCCATGGGAATTAACGGAATAAAAAAACTGTCTGTCTGTCTGCCTGTCTGTCTGTCTGCTGCTGTCTGTCTGTCTGCCTGTCTGCCTGTCGATCTGGATGTGTGGTGGTCAGCTTGCTCTCATTCCCGTGCTCCCGGGTCGGACACATCTTCAGGAAGCGGCGTCCGTACGTCTCCAGGGGGGCAGGACACCATGGCCCACCAATTCCCTGCGGCTGCGCACGTCGGATGGACGCGTACAAGGTGCACACATAAACCGACCACAGACACACACACAGACACACACACACACACAACACACACACAGCACACACACACCACACACACACACACACACAGACACACCACACACACCACACACACACCACACAGAACCACACACCCACACCAACACACACAGACACCACAAACCCCCACCAACCCACGACACCCCCACACACCCCCACACACACACACCCACACACACCCCACCACCCCACCACACACAGACATACACACACACACACAACACACACCAAGACACACCCCCAGACCACACACCACACTCCACCCCCACCACACCACACACGGACACCACACACACACACAGGACACACACCCCCCGGACACACACCACCCCTCACACACACACACACACACACACCACTCCACCACACACACACCCCAGACACACCACACACACACACAGACCCACACACACAGACACACACCAACCACCACACAGCACACGACACAGCACACACACACACAACACAACACACACACACACTCCCACCCACCACCCTCACACACACACACTCACACACACACACACAACTCACACTCTCACCACACACACACACCACACACAAACACACACACCACACACACACACACTCACACTCTCACACCACACACACACACACACTCACACTTCAC
>NC_040018.1:27442670-27445170 GCF_000972845.2 Larimichthys crocea | reverse complement strand
TGCCAACACTCACCAGTACACTGCTTAGCCAGGCCGGACGGGTTGGACACACTGAGGATGGAGGACGGAAGACTGAGACAGACTGAGATCAGAGGACTGAGATCAGACGGAGAACTCAGAGGACTGAGACAGACTGAGACTCGAGAGGAACTGAGACAGACTAAACTCAGAGACTGACAGAGGACTACAGATGAGCACTCGATGACCGACAGACATGAGCCAGGCTCGACAGAGGGCTGAGACAGTACTGAGACTAGCGAGAGGACTGAGAAATGGACTGAAGACCTTTGAACACAAGACTCAGAGGACTGAGACAGACTAAGACCTGAGACAGACTGAGACTCAGAGGGACGGAGACCGACTGGACTCAGAGGACTGAGACAGCTAAGGCTCAAGAGGACTAAGAGAGCAGATGAGACTAAGAGGACGGAGACAGACTGAACTTAAGAGGTTTGAGACAGACTGAGGACAGAGGATTGAGACCGAGACTGAAGACTCAGAGGGACTGAGACAGACGAGATAAGAGGACTGAGACAGCTGATACTAAAGGATTGGAACAGACTGATACTAAGAGGATGAGCCGAGACTGAGATACTAAGAGGATTGGAGACAGAATGAGACTGAGACAGACTGAGACTCAGAAGGACTGGACCGATGCTGGAGACAAGCTAAGACTCAGAGTGACCTGAGACAGACGAGACTCTAAGGATTGAGACAGAGGACTGAGACTAAGAGGATGCGAGGACCGAGACTAGAGACTTTAGAGCGACTAAGCAGCACTCAAGGCTGAGGACAGAGAGATACTCAAAGGACTGAGTAATTGAGACTTTTACTTTGGTACTTTTATTTTGGTAACTGTGTGAATACACGGTTGGGTGTGTGTGTGGTGCTGGGTGTGTGTTAGTGTGTTGTGGGTGGTGTGTGGTGTTTGTGTTTTGGTATGGGATTTGAAATGGTGTGTCATACTGCAGCACGAGTGTCCCGCTATGGATCAGCTGTGCTCTGTGGGAACCAATCAGCTTCCTGTCTAGTGTAAGTGACATTACCTAAAGTGTGGTGGTGTGTTGTGTGTGTGGGTGTGGTGTGTGTGTGTGTGGTGTGTGTGTGTGGTGTGTTGTGGCCCCCCAGGGCTTAATGACACGTACCCGTCGCTCTGAGCTCACCGCCAAGCTGACGAACTGAGCTAACAGCAGCTACAGCTGTCAGCAGTTTACTTCACTGTCCATCATAAACTCTGTAAATCACAGAGAGTTGAGGCGGAGCAGCCGGAGGACATCAGAGGGAAAACCAGAAAACATTTCCTCCATAAAATATGATCCAGTTTCACCAGAATCAGTGAAATAGTTGCTGCTGTGTGACTCCACATGTCCTTATTGAGATTCCAGGGCCTTGAGGGTCTTCCAGAACTCTTTGAAAAAGTCTTGAGGTGTGTTTACTGGTCTGTGAGCAGGTTGGACAAGTCCTTCAGAATCTTTAATGAGGTTCCAGGACTATTCAAAGTGTTTGTGAATTTCCAGGTGTGTGTGTGTGTGTGTGTGTGTGTGTGTGTGTGAGAAAGACAGGCCATGACTGAAAGCTCTGCAATATGACCTGCTGTGAAAATCAATGTGCATTAACACACACACACACACACACACACACACTTACAAATTTAGAGAAACTTTATTGGCGTGTGTGTGTGTGTGTGTGTGTGTGTGTGTGTGTGTGAGCAGTCCTTGAGGAGGCTCCAGGAGTCATTGAAAGGTTCCAGGTGTTTGTTTGCGGCCTGCCCCTTGAAGACACGCGTTACCATGACGACAAATTGGGAAACATATTAGCATTAGCCATTAGCACTGTTGCTTCATCCTGCCCCGATGTCAACTGTGTGTGTGTGTGTGTGTGTGTGTGTGTGTGTGTGTGTGTGTGTGAGAGGTAATCAGTGGTAAGTGGAGTGTTTCTGGACGGAGACGATCAGCCGCCTGAAGCCGATCAATGACAATAGAGGGAGAGATCTGTGTGTGTGTGTGTGTGTGTGTGTGTGTGTGTGTGTGTGTGTGTGTGTGTGTGTGTGTGTGTGTGTGTGTGTGATTATGTTAAACACTTGTTTATACAGACAGTGACGTGTGTGTGTTTGACTGTCAGGTGAACTCTCAACTTCTGGTCAGACGTTTTAAAGAAGATTCAAAGTTTTAGGTTCAAACTCTGGTCAACACACACACACACACACACACACACACACACACACACACTCGGGTTGAATTTCAAAGTCTAAGTGTGTCAGTAAAATAATCAGATAACACTTTACTGTCAGTCATGATACAGATATCTTACTGTGGCTGCTGACAGACAGACACACAGACAGACAGACACACAGACACACACACAGACAGACAGACACACAGACAGACAGACACACACACAGACAGACAGACACACAGACAGGCAGACACACAGACACACACACAGACACACAGACAGACAGACACACAGACAGACACACAGACACACACACAGACAGACA
>NC_040018.1:27424569-27442660 GCF_000972845.2 Larimichthys crocea | reverse complement strand
GGACAGGACACTACACCTCAGACCACACCACAGACAGACGACAGACAGACACACAGGCCCGACAGACAGACAGGCAGGCAGACCGCAGCACACAGAGCAGACACGACAACACACACGACAGACACACAGCCAGACAGACAGACAGACAGACAGACAGGACAGACACACACAACAGACCACAACCACACAGACCCAACACAAGACAGAGACACACAGACAGAACGACACAGGACAGACAGACCCACACACGGACACACACACAGACAACGACAGACGACACACACACGACAGGCGAACACAACACACAGACACCACAGACACACCAGACAGACACACAAAGACAGACAGGACAGGACAGACAGACAGACAGACACACACACCACACCACAGACACACACACCAGACACACAGACCCGACAGACACAGACACACAGACACACCAGACAGACCACAGACAGACCACACAGACAACAGACACACAACAGCACCACACAAGACACACACACACACACCAGACACACACAGACAGACACACAGACACACAGACAGACACACACACGACGACACACCGACCAACAGACACACCAGACAGGACAGACAGACACCACACACACAGACAGGACACCACAGCAGACAGACAGACACCAAGTACACAGACAACAGACACACACGACAGACACACACAGACAGACAGACACGACAGACATCACAGGACAGACAGACAGACAGACCCCCACACCACCACACACAGCCAAGTCCACACAGCCAGACACACCACACAGACAGACAGACACGACGGACAGACACACAGACAGCAGACAGACACACACACGACAGGACACACAGACACAGACAGACAGGGACACACAGACAGACACATACAGACACACAGGACCACACAGACAGGCAGAACACACACAGACCAGGACACACAGACAGACACCGACAGACAGACACACACACAGACAGACAGACACAGACAGGGACACACACGACAGACAGACAGACAGACCACACACAAAGACACACAGACACGACAGACCACACACACAGACACACAGACAGACCACACAGACAACAGACACCACAGGGACAGACAGACAGGTTTGGCAGCAGCTGTTGTCCCGTGGTGGTTAAGTCTGCGCGCTGCATTCAGGGTCGATGTGTGGATAGCAGGCATTGGAAGCAGCTCAGGCTCGCATTGATCTCTGTCCGTCCGAAGGAAGGGACAAAGTGTTTGTGTCACATCGCGGCACACGTTCTCCTCGGACGGACCCCTGAACGCATCGCCGTCCATCAGTAATGTCACATTAATGTTGACCATTGATCACGAGTTTCTGCTCAGTGCATAGAAACATGACCAAACACACATGGTTACTATGGAAAACCATGTCATACTGCTAACACTCTCCTGTTAGTACTCTGTGTACTCTGTGTTACTTTCGTTGTAGTGTTACTTACATTTGTATATTAAGGTATTCCACCTCCACCTCATTCAGCTGCAGCTGTTCATCAGCCGCTACTCGTCCCTCCACCTCCAGCTGTCCAACACTCACCGTACACTGACTTTAGTGCCACGGACGGGTGGACAACACTGTGACCGAGGACTGGAGACTGGACAGACTGAGACTGAGACAGGGACTAGACAGACTAGACTCCGAGGACTGATGGACGAGGACTGACAGACTGCTGAGGACAGACTGAGACTCAGAGGACTGAGACAGACTCGACTCAGAGGGGACTCGACAGACTAAGATGAGACACTAAGACTCGAGGACTGAGACAGACTAAGACTGCACCGACTGAGGTACTCAGAGGACTGATGGGACAGACTGCGACAAGAGGACTGAGACAGACTGAGACTAAGAGGACTGAGACAGCCTAAGACTGAGACAAAATAAGACTCAGAGGACTAAGCCAGACCAGGGACTAAGACTGAGGACCAGACTGCGACTCAGAAGGACTGAGACCGACTGAGACTCAGAGGACTGAGACAGACTAAGACTCCAGAGGACTGAGACCGACTGAGACTAAGAGGACTGAGCCGACTGAGGACTAAGGGATTGAGGACAGACTGAGACCTAAGAGGATTGAGACAGACCTAAGACTCAGTCGGACTGAGACAGACTGAGACTAAGAGGTGAGACAGACTGCAGGGACTAAGAGGTTGAGGTGAGACAGACTGAGACTAAGAGGATTGAGACAGACTGAGACTGGGAGAGACAGACAGCAGACTCAGAGGGACTGAGACTGAGAACAGATTGAGAGACTGAGACTAGAGGATTGAGCGACTAAGGACTGAGAAGACTCAGACTGACTGAGACAGACTGAGACTCAAAGGACTGAGTAATTGATTAATTTTACTTTGGTTACTTTTATTTTGGTAACTGTGTAAACACGGTGTGTGTGTGTGTGTGTGTGTGTGTGTGTGTGTGTGTGTGTGTGTGTGTGGTGTGTGTGTGATGGGATTTGAGTGTGTGTGTCATAACTGCAGCAGAGTGTCTCAGCATTGATCAGCTGCTCTGCTGGAACCATCAGCGCCTGTCTATGTAAGTGAATTACACTAAGTGTGTGTGTGTGTGTGTGGTGTGTTGTGTGTGTCGGTGTTGGTGTGTGTGTGTGTGTGTGTGGCCCCCCAGGGCTTACATGAAATAGGGGGTTACATCTGCGTCTCTGTGTGGACAATCGATAGGAGAGTGTGGGGAGGAGGTGGAGGGAGGAGGAAGAGGAGGTGGAGGAAGAGGCGGAGGAGGAGGAGTGACGTTGAGTCGAAGCTCCACCTCAGGCTTCACATCGGAGTGAAAGAGCACGAGAGAGGAGCAGGAATGAGGACGAGAGCCAAAATGGAAATAAAGACTGAAAACCTGAGAGAGAGGCTTTTATTTTTGAATTCTGTGAGAACAGCATCAGATCAGATCAGCAGGTAAACGGAACGCGGCGTGATTTATTTGAATTTCTGTGTTACAAAAACAAACAAAAGCAGAGCTACGAGGGCTCGGTCGGTGATGATGCTTGTGGTCCTCGCGGTCGTCATGGCGATGATGGATGGTGGTTTCCCGGGTGAAGGAAGCACGAGCTTGAGTGGAGCGGGGTGTTGAGTTGATGCCTCCAACGAAGGCTTTCCAAGTGTTTCTGACTGAAGTTTGTTAGTTTATTCACATCTTGTATTCATCTTTTCAGAAAAAAAACCTTCACCTTTTTTTGAAGACCGCGCTTCAGGGAGGAAAGTTATTTATTTATTAACGCTCCAACTAATAATTCATGAACAGAAGATGTTTCAGGTTTCATTCAGTTACAGTCTTATTGATATGCTTCAGTTCTCTTCTGTCCACACTGAGCAGCTCTACACTGACTTCATAATATTATCTACAGACTCAAACACTTCACACCCTGAGCAGATTAAACTTCAGGTAAAGGCAGAAAATCGAGCAGGACCCAGTAATGGTGGGACCCACATCTGCAGAGACTGGTTTCAGTAGTAGAGACGTCATCATCGGTGCAGCCACCATGAGAACCTGACGAGAGAGGAGCACGGAACTCAGAGGAAGAAAGTTAAGTTGTAACAAGAGGACGGGCCCGGCATCTGGAAGTGTAGTCCTTATGGCAGCCTACATAAGGGATGACCCTGAGCCAGCACTAACTATAAGCTCTATCAAGGAAAGTCTCAGTCTACTCTTAAAGGTGTTGACCGTGTCTGCTCCTGAACCAGAATGGTAGTTTGTTCCACAGAAGAGGAGCCTGATACTGAAAGCTCTGGCTCCCAATCTACTTTTGGAGACCTAAAACACAAGGAACCACAAGGAACACACACAGGAACCAGGTCCTGAGGACGCAGTGTTCTAGAGGGGGGGTGTAGTAAGGTACTATGGCTTTTTAGATGGGTGCCTGACATGAAGAGCTCTTGTAAGAAGGAGAAGATTTTATCTTCTATTCTAGATTTAACAGGGAGCCAATGCAAGGAAGCCAGATGGGAGAGATGTGATCTCTGACTTGGTCCTGTCAGAACACGTGCACAGCATTCTGAATTAACTGCAAAGTCCTCAGAGATTATTGGAGCAAGCCTGACCTGATAAACAAAGAGTTACAATTAGCCAGCCTTGAAGTAACAAAATGCTGTGGACTGTTTTTCTGCATCCGCCTGAGACACTGATGCGTTCTGATTTTAGCGAGTTTGTTTGTGAAGAATTGGAAGAATGCCGTCCTCGAAATTTGTTTTATGTGGACGTTTTTTTAAAGGACAAAATCCTGATCAAAAGACACCTCCAAGGATTCTTTACAGTGGAGCTGGAGGCCAGGTGTGATCCCATCTAAAGTAACTAAGTCTCTAGAAAGAGAGTTTCTGAGGTGTTTGGGTCCAATTACAAGAACTTCAGTTTGTCTGAATTTTAACATCAAGAAATTGTAGGTCATCCAACTTTTTATATCCTTAAGGCATGCTTGGAGTTTAGTAACTGATTGGTTGCATCAGGCTTGATTCCTAAATATATTAATTAAATCAAATCTAATATGATATAATATAAATATAACTGTCGTCAGCATAACAATTGAAATAAATGGAGTGATTCCTTACTAATGTTCCCTAAAGGAAGGCTATATAAACTGAATGTGTTAATTAACTGCTTTGGACCGTCCTCTGATCAGCGCTTGAACTGAACTTTTCGCTTCAGTACATTCAGACTTTTAAGTTGGAACTGTCTCGTTCATTTATGAGTGTGACCGGGTTTCCCGTCGGTCTGCAGTGACTCTGACTTTTCAAATGTGCTCGGTATTAATTATTTTATATTTGAGTGGTGAAGAGGAGGGAGCTTGCTGTCGTTCAATAACGATCCTCCGTGTTTCTAACGTTTATTCCAATGTCTTTTCATACAGCTCTTTATCCTTCTATTTTATTATATTAATTATTGCAGACACACCTCCAAACCATGTTTGTCTTCTGGCTAAAAATCTTTGAATTACATCTGCGTTATCAGTGCTGCACTGACTAATGGTCGGAGCCAGTAAAGCAAATCTGAGTTTGAGAGAGACACACCGAGCGTTGAGACCGGCTGGTGGTATTAGACAGATATATATGGAGCTCTTTAGTGGCTTTAACAGCCGAAGTGATGATGTGCAGAAGGAATCCAGCTATCACTTAAAGTAGGTCTGAGTGTGTGTGAGGCCTTTTAACCAGGCCGAGTATAATCAACTGCAGTGTTCTCCAGGGATCTTTTAAAACACCACAAACAACACACACCACAAAACACACACACCATCACCACACACCCCACACACTATTTCGTGGGAGTCGATGGTTGTCCATAACATATTGATGGTGTGTCACTGGCATTGTCATATCCAGTAACCAACATCATTCATTGCAAGAAGGACAGTCTCCTCTGTGGATGATGCGGGCTATGTCTGATGACGATTCTGTATGTAGCCTCTCTTGGGGGGCAAACAAACTTAGTTTCGGGGCATCGGATGTTGGCACAGCTGATATCTGCGGCCAAGACTTCCTCTGCATCAGATCAGCAGCTTGTTTTGCTCACTGTCATGTACAACTATTGGTAAACATATCAAATGTTTTTATAGAGATAAGGAAGCCTTCTTCTACTCAGGCATCAGCATGAAACGAAGCCTCCTAGTCAAGGACCAAGGAAGAACCAAAGCATCCTTGTTGGGATTGAGCAGTGAAAGAGAGTTCAACCAGTGTCAATCTTTTGTTCTGGTGTGTGTTTGGTCTCTCGGACGTTGTTGTTCGCTTCTGGTTTGTGTGGGGAGGTTGTGTTGTGGTGGTCAGAGCGTCCCTGCTATAGATCGCATCTTTCACGATTGGTGTCGATAGGGTGCCACTTCAAGGAGGCACGTCGGGCCTGCGCGCTGGCCGGCGGGTGGGTCCCTGGGCTGTGATCTAGCTTCCCCTTTCTCTTTGGGCACAACGTCATGTTGCCCACCAACCCCGACGGTTGTCTCTTACCGGCGTGACCGACTCAGACGGCCCCGGAGGAGAGGCCAGCCGCCGTTCACCCGAATACCGCTTCAATCACCGTCACGAGCCACAGGGCAGCGCCCCAGCTATGCGTCCGTGGTGAGGGGCCACGGACGTCAGGGCGGCTACCTCAAACGCTACCACCACCATGTGGAGCATGGCTACAACACAAATTTTTCGCCCAAAAAACAACCTGTGAAATATTTCACAAACCAGAACACACGTTACACAACACAGAACACAGGGAGAAACACACACAGGGAAAGGAGGGAGGGAAACAGGGAAGAAAATAAACCTCAGTCCTCAGACCCGGACTTTGGCATCAAAGTCAGAACCATACATACAATCATCAAAATAGCCCACCACCTGAATAACGTGGATTCTGACAAACCGCCCCCCCCTACAATCCAAAAACTGACAGAACACCTCATCACCACAATTAAACCGGCCAGCCCTAATGAGGAGACCAAACTCTCATTGAGGAAATGCAAAAAACTGGGAAACACAGCAACATGTTAATCCTAAGGGATCATTACATTGACTCCCTGGAAAAAGAGCTTCTTACCTTAAAGGGGCTTTCAAAGGGAGAGGGCGGAGGCCCCTTCAAATCGCCACCGTTTGGGCAAAGAGGAACCTGGGAGACAGCTCCGGTCCGAAACCCTGAGCAGGTAGAGGCCTTTATGGTCGCCGAGCTCGAGCCCACGACGGAGAGAGAGAGAAGGAGAGGGGGCCTGACAGCCCACCGCCTCCCCGACCTCCTGTAACAAAAACACAGAAACACAAGTCACCACAAAACACGACATTAAAGCACTCATCCACACAGAGAGGGTTAACACGGACCTTAAAATAAGAGGGGAGGCCCTGGTGGGGGCCCGTGGCTCCTCTCCACCTGCCGCACCGGAAACACCGGCTCTCTCTCCACCACTGGTTCGGGGTCCCGGAGAGAGCCCGGACACCGAGCCGCGTGGACACAGCCACGATGACTGTGGAGACAGGGTGGATCACCTCCACAAGAGGGAAACATAATTAATATTATGGACACGGCAATACCTCAGGTACCCCGTCCTCATCTGACACCCGCTGCCTCTGTGGATACCCTGGATCTCCTTCCACAGTCACTCCAAAACCCCAGAGAAGCCGGAGGTCAGGGTCCCTGGCACAGGAAAAAACAGAAAAACAAAATGAAAACTTACCTGGAGATGATCCTCCCGAGGCGCCGACTGATTCCACGTTGGCGACTGGGTCCGCGCTGACAGCCGCTCCGTCAAACCCGGCGGTGGCCCACACATCCGATTCCATCACGTGTCTCTCATCTGAGGAGAGCCTGGATCCCCCTCCAAAAAGCCCTGAGATCCCCCCTCCCACCCAGGCCACTCCAGCCAAGATGAGAAGCCTTAGGAGAGCAACACAAATGAGGCTCTCACTACGGCCTAAACGGGCCATAGCACAGCCCACCACGCCAGATCCTGCTATCAGGAGACCTACAAGACACATAAACACAAACAATAAAATGGAGGATTGGGGCCTTAACATAAGGAAACAGTGGGTTATCATAGGGGACTCTAATTTGGCCAAAATGCCCCCCTTTCAAAGCCGACACGTACAAATTGAGAGCTATCCAGGAGCCACATTAGCACATGCAAAGGCGCTGATCGACAAAAGTACCACCTCCACCCCTGTGGAAAAAATTATTTTGTCGTTCGGGTTAAATAACAGAAACACTACGCCAAAAACAAAACTGAGCCAACAGCTATTAGCCACAATTCAGGCTGCTGTGGCTAAATTCCCATCCAAGCTGAAATCTGGATCCCTTTAATTAATTTTTCAGATGCCTTACTCTGGAAGAGCAGTCCTGCCTGGCACACCTGAATGGGCTGATCCAGAAGCACTGCTGCTGCATCCCAAAGCTGCAATCTAAATTATTTGCTACAACGAAAGATGAAATACACTGGACCAAAACCACAGCCAAACACATGTTTGAATACTGGATGGGTTATGTAAAATTCATGCCCCCGTAAGCCTGCATGATCAGGAGGGGTCGAAAAATGTCATGGTTTTGGCACAAAAATTCAAACTTACTCAGCCCCAATTCACACTGCTGAATAGGGGCCTCTCCTTCATCCCCAGCAGAGGGAGCCAGAGGAACATGCTGGAGCAGGCACGATGGGATCTACAACAATCATAGGAGAATCAAACTCATGTTTATTTTCAAAATAAAAGAGTCAGGCCTTTCATCCCTTTCACTCACAAATCTGAATGGAGCCCCCCTCTATCAAGATTACCACCAGAGGTCACAGATTTAATCAAAGCAGATTTCAATTACTTTGAAAACAATTTCCATCCGTCCGAACCCAGAGCCAACCTGAGTCACGAAGAAACTATAGCTCTGAGGGAATTGACAGAAAACAAAAACATCATTATAAAACCTGCAGATAAGGAAGTGCGGTGGTCATAATGGACAGGGAACATATCTATTTGAGGGTTATAGACAATAAACGACAGAAAATATTATTCCCTTTAAAAGAACCCATTTATCCTGAAAGAAAAAATAGCTAAACAATTATTCAGTCATTATTAAATAAGGGATTTATAAAGAAAAAACAGTATACTTACCTGGTGGGTAACCCGGATCCCGAGGCCCAGACTTTTTTATCTCCTTCCCAAGATACCACAAGGAGCCCTCAAATGGAGTGTTCCTTTTGAGATTCGCCCGGGAGGCCCATAGTGTCGGACTGTGATAGTGAGACATATTATACAGCCCAATTTTCGACCACTACATTAATCCCTTATCCAACAAACATGTTGGATACCTTAAAGACACCTATCATTTTGTCGACACAGTCAAAAAACTTCATGTCCCCTCAGATTGCATTCTGTTACATTAGATATAGACAGTCGTGTATACTAATTTGACATAGACAAAGGCATTCAAGCTATAAAACATTTATTAAATATCCAGATAAGAATAGGCCAGACAAGAAAGAAATTTTACAGTTACTAGAAATTAATCTCAGAAGAAATGATTTTGAATTCGCACATCATTTCTATCTACAAATTAAAGGCACTGCCATGGAAAGAAATTGCACCGGCATACGCAAACATCTTTATGGCCGAGTGGGAGACATCTGCCCTGGCATCCTGCAAACAAACCCACACATTATTATAGGATTTAGATGACATCTGGGGGGTCTGGCCCTATTCCATGGAGGAATTTGAACAGTTTTTACTCACCTTGAATAATCACAACCCGTCCATCAAGCTGAAATCCACCACCAGCACCACGTCTGTCGACTTTCTGGATACCACCACCTACAAGGGGAAAATTTTCAACAAAACAACAAATTAGACATCAAGTTTTTTTTAAAGAAACAGACACCATGCTCGGCTCCATAAAAACAGCCACCATCCGAAACATACCTACAACAGGATTATTAAAAATCACAATTTTACGCATTCCACAGGATTTGCACTCACAAGAGCGATTTCATGATGGCCACGAAAACACTCTTCAGAGCGTTAGCTACCAGGGGCTACGCGCGCTCCTTTAGAAGGGAGGCCCTCAAAACCTTCCTGGAGCCACGGCCGACAGAGACGGGGGAGCTCCTCCCTTTCGTCACCACGTATTCCAGACCTGCAATACAATTAATCAGGAAAATAAAAGACAATTTTAATAACATAATTACTAATTTGGAACACCTGAAAAAATACACAATTATAGCAGCTTTTAGAAAAAATAAAAATCTCCAAGACCACCTGGTCAAAGCTAAAATCAAACCACTGACCAGCTCTAAGCCCAGAGGCCAGGGGCAATTTTTTAAACACCTTACCTGGATACACAGTCATGTAAACAAAACAGTCTTTAAGACTATGACCCGGGGAAATCCCCATTCTAAAAACTGTGTTTACCTGATTGAGTGTCAGACCATGCGGACTGCAATACGTCGCGGGAGACAAAAACACGCTCTTCCAGCCGCTTCACCCAACACAGATTAACATCCGTATGCGGAGGAGAGAGACACACACACCCTTGTCAGCCATTTTGTCTCCCATGGATGGTCGTCTGTTCGAGCCACAGTCCTCCAGAGGGATCCAAACTGGAATAATGCACAGAGAGTCAGAGCTGAGAGGGAATGGATCACAAAATTGGGCACAATATTTCCTGAAGGTCTCAATCTAAAACAGGACTCACCTGAACCAGAACAGGATGGCCTGTGCATAGAGACTCGACACCGCGAGTCTCACCCACTCTCCATGTCCTAACCCTAACCCATTTTTCCCAACTACGCCCCCTAGCGTCCCAGAGTTCTTGGCTTCAGATATATGATAGACACTGGTGACAGCTCTCAGACGACGCCCCCCGCGGCCCCCCCTCTCCCGGCCCTTCCCTCGCCGAGATACGGCCCCAGAGGATGTGGGGTTTCTGACAATTTGTCGCCCCCTAGCTCGGCGGGGGAGCTACCAGGAGAATCCGTTCCAATGGACTTGCAATCACCTCGGCCAGCCCTTTCCGTAGACACCTGGATTGTGTCTCTCAGACCAAGGGGGAGCCTAACCCTACCCCTAACCCTAACCCTAAACCCTAACCCTAACCCATTTTTCCCAACTACGCCCCCTAGCGTCCCAGAGGCCTGGGCATCAGATATATGATAGACACCGGTGACAGCTCTCAGACGACGCCCCCTGCGCCTCTCCCGGCCCTTCCCTCGCCGAGATACGGCCCCAGAGGATGTGGGGTTTCTGACAATTTGTCGCCCCCTAGCTTGGCGGGGGAGCTACCAGGAGAATCCGTTCCAATGGACTTGCGCTCACCTCCGGCCAGACCTTCCGTAGACACCTGGATTGTGTCTCTCGGACCAAGGGGAGCCTAACCTAACCCTACCCCTACCCCTACCTCTAACCCTAACTCATTTTTCCCAGCTATGCCCCCTAGCATCCCAGAGGCCTGGGTTTCAGATATATGATAGACACCGGTGATAGCTCTCAGACGACAGCCTCCTCCCTTCCCTCGATTGGCTAACATGAAAAGTTGGCATCAACTATCAATGGGGCAACCACAGATCTGTGGATAGCACAGTTTCATTTCAAATACAAAACTCTCAGGACATATGAGCAAAAACATGTTTTGCTAATTATAGCGCCCCCTGGATGGCTAACATGAAAAGTTGGCATCAACTATCAATGGGTGGGCAACCCACAGTATCTGTGGATAAGCACAGTTTCATTTCAAATACAAACACTTCAGGACATACGAGCAAAAACAATGTTTTGCTAATTATAGCGCCCCCTGGATTGGCTAACATGAAAAGTTGGCATCAACTATCAATGGGGCAACCCACAGTATCTGTGGATAGCACAGTTTCATTTCAAATACAAACACTTCAGGACATACGAGCAAAAACAATGTTTTGCTAATTATAGCGCCCCCTGGATTGGCTAACATGAAAAGTTGGCATCAACTATCAATGGGGCAACCCACAGTATCTGTGGATAGCACAGTTTCATTTCAAATACAAACACTTCAGGACATACGAGCAAAAACAATGTTTTGCTAATTATAGCGCCCCCTGGATTGGCTAACATGAAAAGTTGGCTCAACTATCAATGGGGCAACCACAGTATCTGTGGATAGCACAGTTTCATTTCAAATACAAACACTTCAGGACATATGAGCAAAAACAATGTTTTGCTAATTATAGCGCCCCCTGGATTGGCTAACATGAAAAGTTGGCATCAACTATCAATGGGGCAACCCACAGTATCTGTGGATAGCACCGTTTCATTTCAAATCAAAACACTTCAGGACATATGAGCAAAAACATGTTTGCTATTATAGCGCCCCCTGGATTGGCTAACATGAAAAGTTGGCATCAACTATCAATGGGGCAACCCACAGTATCTGTGGATGGCACAGTTTCATTTCAAATACAAACACTTCAGGACATATGAGCAAAAACAATGTTTTGCTAATTATAGCGCCCCCTGGATTGGCTAACATGAAAAGTTGGCATCAACTATCAATGGGGCAACCCACAGTATCTTGGATAGCAAGTTTCATTTCAAATACAAACACTTCAGGACATATGAGCAAAAACAATGTTTTGCTAATTATAGCGCCCCCTGGATTGGCTAACATGAAAAGTTGGCATCAACTATCAATGGGGCCAGCCACAGTATCTGTGGATATCACCTTTCATTTCAATACAAACAATTCAGGAGCTATGAGCAAAACCAATATTTAGCTAATTATAGCGCCCCCTAGAGACGAAATGACACCATATTTGTTTCCTGGACTGGGGACAGCGCCTCGACGCATGACATCAAATTTGGTTCCGTTTCGCCAAAGCATTCCTGAGATATGAGCTCACATCGAAATTGGCGCCTTCGCCGCTGATTTTTTCTTTCAACAGCCCGGCCCACAGTTTTGACAAGAGACTTTTTGTAGGTCCTGCCATGTTGTACAAAGTGGCTGAGTTTCATAACTCTGTGTCCAAAACTGTGGCAGGGCTGTCCCAAAGAAAAATTCAAGGGGGCGTATTGAGCTCTTTTGCCCCTCCCTCTCATTAATTATGCAGCCGAATTGTGCCATAATATTGCTCTTAACAACCCCAAGAAGTTTCGACAGCCCTGCAAAAGTATACGATAGCCGCACACTTTTGCCCGAAAAATCAGCAAAAAAGTAAAAGGAGTCTTGTTTTTTGTGAAAAAAATCGGCAGCGTCGACTTTGACGCACTGTCACGGCCACGCCCTCTGATAAAAAGTTGTGATTTTGATAACTTTTCATTGGCGAGGCATTGAGAACACACACGCCAAGTTTCAAGCACATCGGATGAAATCCCTAGGAGGAGTTTGTTCAAATGCGACCCCTGGAAATGAGGCAAAAACCTGAAAAGTCCAAATTTGACAAAATTGGACGCCGTACGGTTCCCTGTAGCCCGGGGCACCAAGAGACTTTTTGTGCGTCTGGGCATGTTACATACTCCCACCAAGTTTCGTACACGTGGATGAAACCGTGGCGAGTGGCACCTTCAAAAATGCACACCTAGGTGGCGCTGTCGAGGCATATGCATACACCCATGTGCAAGACCCCCAAAATACGTAATTTTACACCCAACATTGGGGAGGTAGGCAAATTTTCATGAGTTTTCGAGGGGATATGGGCCGTTGAAAAGGCGATTTACTTTTAGGTGGAAAAAGGAAAAAAAAAAGAAGAGCGGGCAGAAAAAAGAAAAAAAATAAACATTCGAAATTCAATAGGGCCTCGCACCGCATGCTCGGGCCCTAATTAAAGCTGTAAGCAGCGATGGTCGGGCCCTCGTACGTGGTGCGAACGTCGAAATGTTCGCATGTCGAAATGGCATAAAATAACCTTGATAACCGCAATAGTTTCAGACAGCTCTGAGAAGGTGCTTCCTGCTGATTTTTTCTTTGAATGATTTTAGGCCGAATCACTGAAAATGGGGATTTTCATTATTATTATTTCATTATTTCACTATTAAATATCTGCTCCAAGAGACTTTTTTGTAGGTCTTGCCATGTTCTACAAGTCGGCAGAGTTTCATAACTCTGTGTCCAAACTGTGGCAGGGCTGTTCCAAAGAAAAATTCCAGGGGGCGCTATAGAGCGCTTTTGCCCGGCCCCCTCATTAATTATGCAGCCGAATTGTGTATAATATTGGTCGTCTTAACAAACACAAGAAGTTTCAGACAGCCCTAAGAAAGTATATGGAAGCACAACACGTGTGTGTATTAGAATCACAAGCAATCAGCAGGGGATTCGTGGCGATTTTTGAATTTTTTTATGGATCGCCACACCCACACCGTTTCCTCAAAATTCATCATTTTGATAACTTTTACTCAGGGAGTCTATGTGAACACACCTACCAAGTTTGAAGTCAATGAGGTAAAATCCCTAGGAGGAGTTCGTTCAAACATGACCCCTTGTCAACCAGCCCGAAACACCAAAAATGGCGATTTTCATTCTTAAATATATTAATACTTCCTGTTCATTGTAGCCTATTGGTCCAAGAGACTTTTTTGTAGGTCTTGGCCTGTTCTACAATTCGGTTGAGTTTCATAATTCTGTGTCTAAAACTGTGGCGGGGCTGTTCCAAAGAAAAATTCAAGGGGGCGCTATAGAGCACTTTTGCCCCGCCCTCTAATTTATTATGCAGCCGAATTTCGCAGAATACTGGTCTTAACAACCACAGGAAGTTTCAGACAGCTCTGACAAAGTATATGATAGCCCAACACTTTTGCCTGAAAATCAGCCAAAAAGTAAATGGAGTCTCATTTTTATGGCGATTTTCATTCTTAAATATCTCGCTTCCTGTTCATTATAGCCCATTAGTTCAAGGGACTTTTTTTTTTTAGGTCTTGGCATGTTCTTTATAACAGGAGATGATTGTTGATCTTGCAGTCAATTGGTGTCTGTTCAAAATAAATGAAAAAAAACTTGTCTTTTACATGTGATTTAAAAAAATAAAAAAATTCTGTTTACCGAACCCGTACCGAACCGTGACCCCCATACCGAGGTACGTACCGAACCGTGAATTATGTGTACCGTTACACCCCTATGCATTAGTTACTTCTAGGCTAGACTATTGTAACTCTGTCACACCGCGGTGAGGTCAAGCTGGGTTTTTGTCTTGTCTTGTCACTTCCTGTTTTATTTTGAAAGATAACTCTCCTCTCGTTTCAGGTCACTTGCCCTTCCTCATGTGTCACCGGTCTGATTGTCTTCCCCGCCCTGATCGTTTCCACCTGTTCCCCATTACCCTGTGTATATATTGTCTGCGTCTCCCTTTGTCCTGTGCCGAAGTGTTTCGTCTCCTGTAGCGTTCACCAAAGCCTTAGTTCATAGCCCACAGCCACAGCTTTATTGCTCTAGTGATCTTTTGTTTCTTCCTCGTAAGAGTGATTTTTTGTTGTAATTTCATAGTCTCAGCCATAGCTTTATAGCTCTAGTGTTCTTTTGTTTCCTTCCTCGCAAGAGTGATTTTTTTTTGTTGTATTATCTTAGCCTAGCCCTTTGGTTTCCTAGTGTTTAGCCTAGTGTTTTGTCAGCCTCATAGGAGCGTCCTTAGTTAATGTTTTCATAGCCTTTTGTTTTCTCCTCGTTGTGAGTGATTTTCCGTTCCGTTTTCTTCCGCTTATCCGAGATCGGGTCGCGGGGGCAGCAGCTTCAGCAGGGAAGCCCAGACTTCCCTCTCCCCAGCCACTTCTGCCAACTCTCCCAGGGGGACCCCAAGGCATTCCCAGGCCAGCCGAGAGACATAGTCCCTCCAGCGTGTCCTGGGTCTTCCCCGGGGCCGCCTCCCGGAGGGACGTGCCCGGGGCATCTCACCAGGGAGACGTCCAGGAGGCATCCTCACGAGATGCCCGAGCCACCTCAGCTGGTTCCTCTCGATGCGGAGGAGCAGCGGTTCTACTCTGAGCTCCTCGCAGATGGCCGAGCTTCTCACCCTATCCCTAAGGGAGAGCCCAGCCACCCTGCGAAGGAAGCTCATTTCGGCCGCTTGTATTCGCGATCTTATTCTTTCGTTCACTACCCAAAGCTCGTGACCATAGGTGAGGGTAGGAACGTAGATCGACGTGAGTGATTTTGATTTTGTTAATCTTTGATAAACTTAGTTCAGAGTTTTTTCCTCCTCGGAGTGATTTTTTTGTTTCTCTTAGTTTAGGCCTATTTTTATAGCCTCACTCTTTCGAAGGTTCTTGAAGACCTGAATAAAGCTACGCTCAGCCCAACTCTGCATCTGAGTCCTCATTTGAGTCCCGGCCTGACAAACTCTTTGTTATCAGGCTGCTCTAATAAGTCTTTTAGGATTTTGCAGCTAATTCAGAATGCTGCTGCACATGTTCTGACAGGAACCAACATCAGAGATCACATCTCTCCCATTTTGGTTCTTTGCACTGGCTACCTGTTAAATCTAGAATAGAATGTATTCTCCTTAAATGCGAAGCTCTTCATGATCAGGCACCATCATTGCTAAAAGAGCTCATAGTACCTTACCTTACTATCCCTCTAGAACACTGCGCTCTCAGGATGCTGGGTTCCTTGTGGTTCCTATAGTTTCCAAAAGTAGATTGGGAGCCAGAGCTTTCAGCTATCAGGCTCCTCTTCTGTGGAACAAACTACCATTCTGGATTTAGGAGGCAGACACGGTCAACATTTTTAAGAGTAGACATAAGACTTTCCTTTTCCGATAGAGCTTATAGTTAGGGCTAGCTCAGGTCATCCCTTAGTTATGCTGCTATAGGATTAAACTGCCAGGGAAGTGGTTTTATAATTCATGTAGTCACATCTCTTTACTGAAAACTCCACTCACACCTTCTCTCTCCCTCTCTCGCTCTCCCTCCATCACCACCACCATCTTCTGTGGAGTTTCTGTGCTCTCTCGTCCAGCAGGTTCTCATGGTTTGTGGCAGCTGCTGTGGTCCTGCATGACATCCATGTCATGTCATTATTGTTACCATATCTCCATTACAGTTTATAGTTAAATAATGACTTGCTGCTACTGTGCATCTGTGTCTCTCTCTATCACAGGTTCCACTGCTACTGTAATCATTTTATCATTCATTATAATTGTACAATATGTTTGTGTTGATTTGTTCTGCACACATGACATCCATTGCACGTCTGTCCGCCCTGGGAGAGGGATCCCTCCTCTGTGGCTCTTCCTGAGGTTTCTTCCACCTTTTTAACCTGTTAAAAGGGTTTTTTTGTGGGCAAGTTTTTCTTCACTCGAACCGAGGGTCTAAGGACAGAGGGTGTCACTCCCTGCACAGATTGTAAAGCCCTCACAATGTGTTTTGTGAATTTGGGCTATACAAATAAAATTTGGTTTGATTTGATTCAATGCAGTGAGTTGTTTGCATTTCAATTTTTTATTTAATGTAGATGCTTTAGGGCCTGTTATGCAAATCACATTTTCAAATAGCCAATAAGGGTCAATCATTTATAGATTAATTTTACTTTGACATGATGGTCAGCTTGCAGAATTCCATCAATGTTCAAAAGTGAATATCAGTAAATAGTGTGATAGTCAAAATAGGCTGCAACATTTCATCTAATGTTGTCTAATGCCTAGTTGCCATCAGCAACTAAATTCAATACACTGAACCATAGTATTTCAATGAATGGGAAAGAGAACACACAAATTTGACAAAAAAAATCCAGAAAGATTATTGAAGTGATAAATAACACTTTATTCACACAGAGAAAGAAAGTTGTTTTCAGAAACTGAAAGTTAATTCATCTAATTAGTCTAAATCATAAAATCAGGCAGTTTTCCTGAAACCCTTGCATTGTATACTCACTTGTGCCAACACCACACATTTTGTTCTTTAACACCTTTTGTTTACACAGGCTACATCAGACTTTTACTAAATCTTTACTCCATGCTAGTTTCACATTTACATATACAAATAAAAAGCAGTAGAAAGAGATGGATGAACACCTCACAAGTATTTGTTTTCATTCAATCCACCTCAGTCTTCACTTTCAATGGCATCCTATCAGAGTGAGTCTTCATGAGGTTCTCTGTTAGCCTGGCTACAGTGCTGAAGAGAAACCTGGGGTTGTTCTTTTCTTCTCCTCTATTAATGAAGAGTAATAGGCTGCTCTGGCATTCGGAGAGCCTTCCTGTATGTTTTCAGATTATCTTGCCAGACTAGATGAGATTCTTCCAGTTTAGTGGCCATTTGCGTTCAGATTTACGTGCCTCTTGCTTTAATTTATGAGTCTGCTGGTTATACCATGGTGCTAACCTTCTTTGTTTAATTGTCTTCTTTTTCAGAGGTGCAATAGAGTCTAGAGTTGTCCGTAATGCCTGTAATCTATCAAAAGATGATCTATTTGTGGGTGGCTAAAGGAAGTAGACAAGTCCTCGTTACAGTTAGACATGGCATTGAATTAAATGCTGAAGGAATCACTTCCTTAAATTTGGCTACAGCACTATCAGTAAAACATCTGCTGTAGAAGCTTCTACACAAGGCTTATAGTCCGGTAGTATGAACTCAAAGGTTATTAAGAAATGTTCGACAGAAGAGGTTCTGTGGGAAGACTATTAGATGATCAATTTCAATGCCATATGAGAGAACAAGATCAAGAGTGTGGTTCAG
>NC_040018.1:27355801-27424559 GCF_000972845.2 Larimichthys crocea | reverse complement strand
GATCAACCAATCATGTTTCAGATGTTTAATCCTGGCCAACAGGTACATCCATCATACCTGTGGAACAACAATTAATTCTTCCATGTCTGAACATGATGCTATTGTTTACAGTTTTAGCACTACCATTTAGAAATCTTCTCTCATTCAGATGATTTGCTGAAAGACTACAAGGACAATGTGGCTATGGCAACGTAGTCTGAGTGATATTTCTTATTTCCACAGCATTACTATTATAGATTTAATGCAAGAGTTCTGGAAACCTGGCAGCATATTAGCAACATGTTCAGATAAGCAATGGAAGTAGCTCTATGGACATGCTTATTTCAAGTCTGTCTAGAGCAGTGGATTCAAAGAGGACACGTTCAGAGGAAAAACATGATTTTAAAATGAAAATCAAGTCTGAATAATGAATAACAAGACTGATATTGATAATGCAGTGCTTATGAGTAGGAGGAGGTACATCTTCTGAAGTGAACTGAATTTGATACATTTTTTTTAGACAGCATCTCCTTAATGTTTCTTTCTTTCAGTCAGCCTGTGTATAATACAACATTTTCAAACTATTATTGTGGATTTGACAATGAGTCGGTTTATTTACACTTTGACAAAAGCCAATTGAGTCTAATAGAGAGATAAACGCAGTACTAAGACTATCATTGTGGTTGTCCACATGAATGTTAAAATCACCTACAATAATTACTTTATCTGTTTTAAGGATCAAGCCTGATGCAAATTCCGATAAAAATTCAGAATAAGGACCTGGAGCTCGATATACTGTAACAAATAAAATTGGCTGCAAAGTTTTCCAGGTTGGGTGAGTGAGGCTAAGAACAAGACTTTCAAATGAATTATAATTTAGTTTAGGTTTAGGATTTATTAATAGACTTGAGTCAAATATGGCTCCAACTCCACCACCTCGACCAGTACTTCGAGGAACATGAGTATTATAATGACTCGGAGGAGTGGATTCATTTAAGCAACATATTCATCCTCCTGCAGCCAGGTTTCAGTGAGACAGAACAAATCAATATCATAATCAGATATTAATTCATTGACTAAGACAGATTTAGATGACCAAGACCTGATATTCAGGAGTCCAGTTTTTAATAAGTTTTTATGGTGAACTCCTCTTCTGTTTGTTTTATCTTTAAATAATGTAGGTGGACGGGGGACAGACACAGTCTCTATACTAAAGGACTGGGTGGGCAACTGCTCTTACAAACCAGGTACCATCAGCCAATCAGCTTCACTCTCTGTTAAACAAACCAGGTACCATCAGCCAATCAGCTTCACTCTCTGTTAAACAAACCAGGTACCACCAGCCAATCAGCTCATTCGTTGCCTTCATTCTGTCTTTTGTCTTTCAGAGAGCCATCTTGTGAAGGAACACAGTGACTCACCTGGAGGGCGGGGCCCAGGTAAACAGGAAGGTACTTAAAAGGTCATAACGTCCATCACTGGATGCCGACAGCTCCAGCACCTTTAATCTAATGATCCCTCTAAACTACTTATACATGAAGACAGATTACTTTACATAAAGATGGAGTAATAGATTACTTTTACATAAGGACAGAGTAATAGATTACTTTTCCTGAGCAGCAACACCTTTATTCTGACGAACCTTCTCCACAACCATCTTGTTTTTACACAATAGATTACTTTCACAGAGTAATAGATTACATTACAGAGCGTGATGGAGGCAGGCGAGGCTGAGTTCTTCCTGAAGTCCACAACCATCTCCACTATTGTTAGAGAATAGATTACTTTACCTTAAGGCAGAGTAATAGATTACTTTACTTTTTCTCAGAATTCTTTTTCTAACTTATTCTGAGTTTTAAAGTAAATCTGAGAAAAAATCTGATTTCTGAGAATTTTTTTTAAAGTAATCGATTACTCTGATTACTAATTCTTCTGCCAGAAAACTGACTTTAAAACTTAGAATAAGTTGGAAAACGTCAGAATTTCAAAGTAATCGTTTACTTTCAAAGTAATCAAAATAGTTTTTCTGAAAATCTGTCTTTTCTCTCAGAAATCTGACTTTAAGACTCAGAAAAAGTCAGAATTCATACTTTAAAAGTCAGAATTTCAAAGTAATCAATTACTTTCAAGATACTTTTTTTCCCAGTCAGAAAGTAATAATTCATAGTTTTAACGAAAAAAAAATCTATTACTTTCTAAGTAATCTATAACATTCAAAAGTACTCGATTACTTTCAATGTATTCTATTACTTTCAAAGTAAAAAAAAATCTATTACTTTTATCCTTTTTTCTGAGAAATCTGACTTCAGAAGTCAGTAAGCCCCCAGCAGCCTGAATCATTCCCCATCTCTCTCCTCAGCTGTCTCTATCCGGTAACGCTTGACAAGGTCACGAAAATATCTTAAAGTCAGAATTCCAAAGTATCCATTACTTTGAAAAATACTTTTTTCTCAGAATTCTGACTTTTTGCTCAAGATTCGAACCCTGGGCTGCTGAGCAGCCTGGCTTATTTTGACCTAAACGGACCTATAACTTTTAAAAATAACTGATTGCATTGAAAGTTATAGAATAGAATACTTTTTAAAGTATTAGATTACTATGAAAATATTAGTACTTTTAAATGTAATAGATTACTTTGGATGTAAAGGATTTCTTTGGAAGTAATGGATTACTTATGGAATTCTGAGAAAAAGTCTGATTTATGAGAAAAAGCATTTTGAAAGTAATCCATTACTTTGAAAGCAATCCATTACTTCTGACTTTAAAAGTATGAATTCTGACTTTTTACATATTCTGCGTTTTAGAGTCAGAGTTTTGAGAAAAAAGTCAGATTCTGTGGGAAAAGTATTTTGAGAGTAATAGATCACTTTTTAAAGTTATAGATTACATTAAAAGCAATAGAATCTGAGTATTTTTTTGAGTTTTAAAGTCAGATCTATGAGAAGAAAATACTTTGAAACTAAGATTAGTTTCAAAAGTAATAGATTACTTTAAGAGTAATAAATTAGTTTGACATGAACGAAGAGTAATAGATTAGTTTTACAGTGTAAGTGATTACTTTAAGAGTAATAGATTACCTTTACAGAGTAATAGATTAATCTTTCCGTTTGTTGAACTCCTGTTCTCTCTGTGTGTGTGTGTGTGTGTGTGTGTGTGTGTGTCCTCAGAGGTCACAGCAGGTGCAGGAAGTGATGTCATTCCCCCTCAGGTCGCCGTGGCTGGACCTTCAGGTACAGACTCTGACACGTGAACACGTCTGACTGACACGTGGACTCTGTCTGTCTGTCTCTGTCCGTCTCTGTCTGTGTCTGTCTGTCTCTGTTGACTGACACGTGGACTCTGTCTGTCTGTCTCTGTCCGTCTCTGTCTCTGTCCGTCTCTGTCTCTGTCCGTCTCTGTTGACTGACCTGTGGACTCTGTCTGTCTGTCTCTGTCCGTCTCTGTCTGTGTCTGTCTGTCTCTGTTGACTGACACGTGGACTCTGTCTGTCCGTCTCTGTTGACTGACATGTGGACTCTGTCTGTCCGTCTCTGTCCGTCTCTGTCTCTGTCTGTCTCTGTCTGTGTCTGTCTGTCTCTGTTGACTGACCTGTGGACTCTGTCTGTCTGTCTCTGTTGACTGACACGTGGACTCTGTCTGTCCGTCTCTGTTGACTGACACGTGGACACTGTCTGTCCGTCTCTGTCCGTCTCTGTCTGTCTCTGTCTGTGTCTGTCTGTCTCTGTTGACTGACACGTGGACTCATCCCTCTGTCCGTCCGTCTCTGTCCGTCTCCGTCTCTGTCTGTGTCTGTCCGTCTCTGTTGACTGACACATGGACTCATCCCTCTGTCTCTGTCCGTCTCTGTCTGTCCGTCTCTGCTGACTGACACATGGACTCATCCCTCCGTCTCTGTCCGTCTGTGTCTGTCTCTGTCTGTGTCTGTCTGTCTCTGTTGACTGACACGTGGACTCATCCCTCTGTCCGTCCGTCTCTGTCTGTGTCTGTCTCTGTCTGTGTCTGTCCGTCTCTGTTGACTGACACATGGACTCATCCCTCTGTCTCTGTCTGTCTCTGTCTGTCTCTGTCCGTCTCTGTTGACTGACACGTGGACTCATCCCTCTGTCTGTCTCTGTCCGTCTCTGTCTCTGTCCGTCTCTGTCTCTGTCCGTCTCTTTTCAGGCATGTTACTGGTATACGTGATCATTCCCACAATCCCCCTGCTGCTGCTCATCCTGGTGGCTTCTGGGACATGTTGTTTTCAGATGCTCAGTAGAAGGTAAGACTGGAGAGAAGGTGGTAAGACTCATATGTTACCATGACGATGACATTTGATTGATGGTGACAGTCACTTCATGTTGACCTTATGTTTATTAGCCTGCACATGTGTGCATGTACGTTGTAACCACGGTAACACTCTCCCTACAGTACTCCTCGTACCAAGACCGCTGTCGACCACTCGAACCTTTGGATCTCCAGGACGCCCAAACCGGACACCATGGAGGTCTGAGCCTGTGACATCACAGTGACATCACAGCAAAGAGATGACATCACTTCATGGTTCATCCAATCATCATCTTGGTGTTGTGTTCAGGAGCAGGTGGAGCTTCGAGGATGATGATGTCATCAGTTCATGTCATGGACTTTACTGCATTAGTTACTGATTACTGCGTATTTCTGCTCAGTTACTGCAGATGTAGTACAGAGTACACACAGTACTGCTCATGTCGTTCTGTACAGATACAGTCTACACTTTACTTCCATCTTTTATTTTCTTCTTCACCTCCTCGTTTCCTTCCCTGTGCGCGTTTCTTTCTCTACTTCCTCCATCCTTTCCTTCCTTCCTTCTCACCTTCTTCTGTTCTTTCCGTTTCCTCTTCCGTCGTTGTCTCTGTTTGATGTTTAATTGATCGAGTGCCGTTAATGAAGTGGCAGCGTTTAGCAGCTGAGGGGAAATGAAGCGTCCCTGCGGAGGGGTGGAGACAGCAGGGGTGCGTTTGATTTCAGAGTGAACTTATGAAACGATGTGTAAAAAGGAAGAAGAGAGATTTGAATATGAAGAGATGAAACCTCCATTATTATCATGTAATCCGTCTATCAACATGTAATCAGTCTGTTCATATGCTCACGTTAATAAACACTGAAACATTTATTACGTTTTTGCACTGATTAAAGAGTCGTCAGTGTTTCTGGATTTCCTCCGAGCTGACTTGAACGCACCACTGAAACTCACACTGTAAAACCAAACTTTTATTGTTGCTCACAAACAAACCATTTAAACTGCACACACACATCAGGATTACATTCTCTTCATTATGATGAACTGACTGCTGTGACACGTGACATAAAACGTGATGTGAAGGTTTTTTTTATTTGTCCGTAGCTGCAGAATCCTCAGTTGGATTAAACTGATTCAGGATTTGGCAGAAAGCAAAAAGTTATGAAACCCTGGATATTATTTTATCTACAGTCGTCGATTTCATCCCGTTTCATTCGCAGAGTCTCATTTGGACTTCAGCTCAAATTCAGCTATTTGGAACCGGATGATTCTAACCGCCTCAAGTCCTCGATCAGGAACGCATCTCGAGCCTTGTCAGCCCTGGTTCTGATTCTGGTTGAATCCACTTCTTCTTGGTTTATAATGACGATCCAGCAGCTGGTTTAGAACAGTGTCGACACTGAATGGACAAACTCCGGTTTCTGGATCACCTCTGACTGAGTTCATGCTCAACACAAAGTGTAAAGCTGCAGTTAGACAAGTTCTCCTGGTGCAAAGAAAATGTCCCCGTCATCCTGCTGGTTGGATGACGGCTAACGTAGAGCTGCTATGAATATGAAAACTGCTGCTGCTTCCTGTCTCACACACTCGGACACATGGACTGAAGCAGGACCAAATCACAAGCAGGTTACTCTACTTTCAGGAAGCAGAGACGTAAAGGGTCAGGTCACCCAAATCATGAAAACATTTCCCATGATGCTCTCTGAAATGTCTTTTGTCAGGTTCAAGTACTCCAACATGAAACATCTGCAGAGGTGCAGTCCCTGTTCCACAGGAAGGAAACGAAGCTGCATGAATCCAGAAACACATTGTGCCAAACTCCCCTCAGACATCAGACTGTTGAGCTTAAATGCTTCAAAATGTGAAGAATGAGGCAGACTGAGAATGACCTTGGATCAATGACTTACATGGCTCAGTGAGTTCAGGCTGCAGTGAACATGTTTGAACAGCAGGTAGTGCTGCTGCACCAACAAACACCTGAGACTGGGTTCAAACTTGTGACACCAACACAACACACCAGCTGCTGCTTCATGCTTCCTTCCTTAGTGGGCGTTATAGCGACAGGCAAACGGGACGTTGGCGGTGTTTTTCAATTCATTCAGTGGGGGTCGTGCGTTTCGGCAATGGCAGCCCGCAATGCAGGCATTGCCGCAAAAAACATTGCCAGTGACCGGGAGAGAAGTTGAACCAGATTCAACTTTTGGGAAAACAGAGCCCTGCGTAACATTTACATAGTAACATAAATGTAAATGACAGACTGAAAACAAAGTGTCATATAAGAGAAGATGAGGAGAAGGAGGAGGGTCAGTGAGCTGCATGTTTGAGTGATTTTAGTGATGTTACATCAGACAAAGCAGCTGGTGTCCTCCACCCTTCTGCTCCATCACTGCTCCTTTCATCTTAACCTGACGGGGGAAGAGGAAGGAGAAGGAGATGAGAAGGAGGAGAAGGAGAAGGAGAAGGAGAAGGAGGAGAAGTAGAAGGAGCTGCAGGTTGAAACCAAAAGTGAAAAATTACCAACATTTTGTCTTTTCTTTATTGATTTTTAATGAGGTCTGGTGTAGATTAAATAAAACAAACAATAAAAAAATAACACATTTATGCACCTGCAAACCATAAACATTTATTGATTATTGATCCACAGTGGAGAAATTCACCTGATACAGCAGCTCATAAAATCATAAATATAAAGTAAAATTAGACCTTTACAGATAGGAATCAAGACACCAGAGCACAAACCTGAACCTCATTGTAAGTCAAACCAACATGACAGCAAAGTTTGTATTTTCTAAACTATTTAATTCATGAATGATTCATTATTCATTATTATTATTCATTATTAATTTCACTTTGTTTTTTGGATTTTTAATTTAATATTTAAAATCTCAGACGAATGTTTGAGAGGAAACGTCTGTCACCAGCAGCATGTGGACATCATACAGCTAACAGTAAGTGGCCAGAAATAAGTGGACGGCTGGACAGTTCAGCCTGCATTTGTCTGATATTCAGGATTTCCACAGTGACGTTTGATCCTTTTGTGTCCTTGAGCCCCTCTTGTTTCCTCCGCCTCCTCCTCCTCTTCTTTGCCACTCTGCTTTCATCTTTCAGCTTGTCCACATTCCCTCTGTCCTCCTAATGCCCTCTTGTTGTGTCTCAGTGGTTAAAGCCCACCTGCTCACCTCCTCTCCACCTTTTCATCTCCTCACTGCTGCTCCCTCCGCCTCCTCCACACTCAAACATTGCACTCACGACAGAGTTGACAAAGTTAGACTAGCGAAAAACATTCAACAAGTACTTACATCTTTTACTTCACCAAAAGTACTAATGCCTCAGTGTACTGAATTAAAACATGTACTTATACTGAAAAGAAAAGTACTAATGCCTCAGTGTACTGCATTCAAACATGTACTTATACTGAAAAGAAAAGTACTAATGCCTCAGTGTACTGCATTCAAACGTACTTAGTTAAGTTAAAGTACTTGTAATTACAGATCATCATCGTGAGTTAACAATGTTTTTTGATACCAGTTTCCTGGTTTTGAGTTTCCTGTTTGATTTTGTAGTTCTTCCCTCTCTGTGTGCTATTTCTACTTCCTGCTTTTGTTCCCTGTCCCTCATTAGTCTCACCTGTCCCTCATTAATCTCACCTGTCCTTAATTAGTGTCACCTGTCCCTTGTTAGTCTCACCTGTCTCCTCATTAGTCTCACTCTTCATAAGTTCCTCATTCTGTTGATAACATGTACTATGATCATACCAACGTGTACTTTAGTCGTACTGACGTGTACTTTAGTCATACTTTACCCCGAAAATACACAGCATGCGGAACGGCTGCAGAACGGTTCCGCTCCGGAACGACTGCGTACTTCCATGTCCGCCAACACATGATCCGTTTGTGATGCGCTCAGGTGCGTCTCCGCCGGCTACCGAGCGTTTCGAGAACACACGAGATCTCGCAAATTCGCGCATAATCGCGTGATATTTCCGGCTGTAGTCTCTTTGACTCCTGCGATGACATTCCACGCCGCATCTTTTTTCTGGTGTCCTTATAAAAAGGATGTGAGGGGTCATCAATGATTACACCTGAAAACCCCTCACCTGTTGACTTCAGGTCGGCCCCGCCCATTGTGACGCGTTCTTGAAATGAAACTCGATCCGCGGTGAACACGGAGTATTTTATTTTAAAAAATCAACCGGGGTTTTATTTTGTATTTTGTAGCTGACTTCCTTCCCCTCACGGTCTGCTCTGTGCTGAATTTATGCTCCGTGCTCCGGCTCCGTGAACAACAGAAGCTCTGTACAGGGCCGGTCCTAGCTATGGGCAATGTGGGCGGCCGCCCAGGGCGCATTCTCCGTGGGGGGCGCACGAACGCCCGAAAAAGCAAAAAACCTCGGTAATTTTCGATACCGCTCATTAAGTTACACAGCGGGGACGGAGACTGTGTGAGCTGACGCACTGACTAACATTGAAGCGTATCGGTTCCGTCGCCGTGGCGGAGCCGTTCCGCATGCAGTGTATTTTAGCCTTAAGTCTTTTTAAGATTTCACAGAACATTTTATCTGCAGTCAATTTTACAAATCTCAGAACCATAAAAGAACAAATTCATAACTTACACATACCTGCAGAAGACATTAAAACATATTAGCCTTTTGTCTCTTCCTCTGTGCTCCTAAACATTTAGTGTTAACACCAGGGAGTGCAAGCTCATGCTGCATAGTGTACACGGCTACATGGAAACAAATCGCGCCAAAAACGTGAAACTGAAAACATCATTAAAACTTATATTAACGATCAAAACAACACAAAACAGATTGGTAACATAAAGTATGTAACAGAGAACGATATACACCTAAAAACTGGAGTGGAGAGGGCTACAGAAGCCCAGGATGTATGCGAAAAGCAGAGTGCAGGAAGGTCGTTTCCACAGTACTACTGACGTGTACTTTAGACGTACTGACGTGTACTTTAGACGTACTGACGTGTACTATATTCGTACTGATGTGTACTATAGTCGTACTGATGTGTACTATAGTCGTACTGATGTGTACTATATTCGTACTGATGTGTACTATAGTCGTACTGATGTGTACTATAGTCGTACTGACGTGTACTTTAGACGTACTGATGTGTACTATAGTCGTACTGATGTGTACTATAGTCGTACTGATGTGTACTATAGTCGTACTGATGTGTACTATAGTCGTACTGATGTGTACTATAGTCGTACTGATGTGTACTATAGTCGTACTGATGTGTACTTTAGTCGTACTGACGTGTACTTTAGACGTACTGACGTGTACTATATTCGTACTGATGTGTACTATAGTCGTACTGATGTGTACTATAGTCGTACTGATGTGTACTTTAGTCGTACTGATGTGTACTTTAGACGTACTGACGTGTACTTTAGTCGTACTGATGTGTACTTTAGTCGTACTGATGTGTACTTTAGTCGTACTGATGTGTACTTTAGTCGTACTGATGTGTACTTTAGTCGTACTGATGTGTACTTTAGTCGTACTGATGTGTACTTTAGTCGTACTGATGTGTACTTTAGTCGTACTGATGTGTACTTTAGTCGTACTGATGTGTACTTTAGTCGTACTGATGTGTACTTTAGTCGTACTGATGTGTACTTTAGTCGTACTGATGTGTACTTTAGTCGTACTGATGTGTACTTTAGTCGTACTGATGTGTACTTTAGTCGTACTGATGTGTACTTTAGTCGTACTGACGTGTACTTTAGTCGTACTGATGTGTACTTTAGTTGTACTGATGTGTACTATAGTCGTACTGACGTGTACTCAGCTGACTTGTTGTTCGGTGTGAAGGAGAAAGTGATGGATGACTTTCGGTGTTTACAGTTAACAGCACAGGTACAGGTGAGTGTCCAGGTGTGTGTGCCACTCTCAGGTTACCCTGTGTGTGTATGTTTGCGTGTGTGTGTGCGTGTGTGTGTGTGTGTTTGGATCAAACACTCTCTGCTTGTTGTGTGTTTTTATCGGCTCATTAACTCCAACAACACAAGAGACCGTCTGACCCAACGCCTACGTCTCTTCTTCTGTGGTTCTAACGAGGTCTAGTCTCTTCTTCTGTGGTTCTAACGAGGTCTAGTCTCTTCTTCTGTGGTTCTAACGGGGTTTAGTTGCCCCCATGTTGCCGCCTCGCCCCCATCCATCCTCCATCTTGTTTACTAACAGTCAGATGATGATTATCAGATCAAAGGATGTCTTTAATCCTCACCTGATGACATCATCAGATAACATGATCAGGTGATTCCGATCAGGTAAGTCTGACTCAGTGAAAACTCGCTTTGGGTCTTTAATAAGGACTGATTCGTGTTTGGATGTGTCCATCAGTCAAGTGACGTCTGCCTCAGGTGTATCCGTGTGTCCTTTACCTGTAACCACCAGAAAAAGACTGCACACCTGTTTAACAGCAGCCATCTTGACAGGTCATCACAGGTACACTAAATAAGACTCAGTTCCATTTCGTGCAGCAGAAACTATTTGAGCTGAATGGAACAGAGCCTTAATTAGTGTGATTAGAAACACCTGAGTTTATACCAGTGCTGAGGGCAGTCATGTGATCACAGGTGTGTGATTGTGTGTGTGTGTGTGTGTGTGTGTTAGCGTAGTTAGCGTAGCTGACATTCCTGCTGCGGATCAGTGCGGAGGACAAAGGAACAGCATCCATCATGTGACTGCGTTCAGGTAACACACCTGAGTGACAGACCTGAACCGAAGATACCTGCAGAGCCACGAGAGACATTATCACTGTTTACTTTGATTATCTCAACACAGACAGACAGGTACAGAGAGAGACAGACAGGTAACAGACAGGTAGATAAACAGACAGACAGATGAACAGATAGACAGGTACAGAGAGAGACAGACAGGTACAGAGGAAGACAGACTGACTGGTAGACAGACAGACAGACAGACAGACAGGTAGAGAATGTGCAGCAGATCTGGGGTCAGATCAGTGACTTCTTGTTAAACAGGTGAGTCATAGATCTCAGGTGTGATCAGGACATGAACTGTTTATTGTTTCTGCTCTCCATGAGTCATGTGACTGCTTCACATAAAAACTACACACCTAAAACTGCTGGGTTGAAAATAACCCAATTTGAGTTATTTGGGTAACCCAACGCTGGTCCAAAGTTGGACCTGGTCAACACTGGGCTGTTCTAGACCAGCAGGGTTGAGTTATGGGCTTGACCCAGCATGTTGGGTTGAGACTGTTTACCCAAAAATGGGTTACAAACGACTCTGCTGTTAGGTTAATGTTACCCAATAACTGGGCTAAAATAGAACCATGTTGTTGGGTTAATGTTATACATTTTTAACATTGCTGCATCAGAAACTTAATGCAAAGTCCATCAATTTAAGTACAATACATACAATAAACATACAATAACCTAAATATTAAAAAAGAAAAGGAAAAAAACAACAACAAAGTTCATAGGTTTTTGGCCCCTTCACATGTTCAGTCCACATATTTTGGGAAATTACATCAGTAAAAACTAGAACAATTAAACAGTCAGTTAAAACTGGAATAAATGTAAACAGCAGTTTTTGGTACCTGAACTTAACGGGGTGAAGCAGACGAAAGCTCAACTTGCATCTTAACTAGCTGGGGTGTTGGATGACTCCATCACAGCAAGTTTAGACCTGATCAACTTCATGGCATTGGATTCATAACCTGGGATCTCAAAGATGCATGCCTGAATAAACCTCCAAACCTGTGCACACGGTTTTGGGTAGTTGACATCCAAAACAAAAAATGCTTTAAAGCACCTATCCACCGCACCCAACAGAGATGAGACGATCCCCCCCAACTGCTCGCTGGGCCCAACTAGATGTTTTTTGTGAATGTGTGTGTGACCTCTACCTTTTACTGTTTCACCATGAAGTAACACAGTGTAACACAGAATGTATGTCTATCTCTATGTGAATACCTGCTGAGAGTAAATCAGTGTTTGCAAGAAGGTCTCCAGTCTTCTCATGTAACATCCATCCACAGCGAAAATGGAAAAATATCCCTGCACTGCTAGACTTTGATAGCAGCGATACTAGCGAGCAACACAGAAAAAACAGCTCGAGTCGCAGAGTGAAGTCAAGTTTTTAAGTAATATCTGAGACACAACTATTTGATTACCACATTAATCTACCAAAACTAGATGTTATAGGATAATAATTTAAGTTTTACTTACCATTTACATAGTTTTCTCTGGTCTCAAACTGGAGAGTGATTAATGTTAGCCTCAGCCCCTTCAAATCAAAAGCCCACCCAAAATAAAGGGAATGCAAAATATATTAACATTTATATATATTATAAATTTTTTTGTTTTTTTTTTTTTTTTTTTTAAGATTATTTTTTTGTCTTTTATGCCTTTAATGATAGTACAGCTGAAGATAGACAGGAAGGAGGGGCCAGAGAAAGGGGGAGTGACACGCAGTAAATGGCCGTCCGATGCGGGATTCGAACCGGGGCCAGCTGCAGCGAGGACTGTAGCCTCTTACACACGGGACGGTCAAAATATTTAACAGAACCTTGGGTAAAAACAACCCAATCAGCTCAAAATCAAAAAGATGGGTTATGAATATAACCCAGCATTTTTTAGGGTGTACAATCACTTCTGATTTGACAGTTTTCACCCAATATGACAACTTGTTATTTAAAAGGACAGTTCAGTCTGACTGCTGCTTAGCTTAGCTTAGCATAGTGTCTGGGGGCTATTTATATGTGTATACGTGTGTGTGTGTGTGTGTGTGTGTGTGTGTGTTTCTCTGTTTACTGATTCAGGATTAAATCTTTTAATCTATTTGTTTCCAAATTAAAACAGTTTCTTTTTTTCTTTTCCTGTAGATTTAAACCACAGAAAAAGAACATCATTAAATCACAGAAGAAGTGTTTCTTTACATGTCAGTGTAACCCTTTATTAACGTTATAATAACCTTTAAATAACCTCTGCTGTGTGAGTAACCATGGAATGTTTTGGTTCATCAGTGTGACTTCTTCATGACTTCCACATTATCTGATGTGCTCCCTCCTCCTCCTCCTCCTCCTCCTCCTCCTCCTCAGGTCCGGACTCGTCCCGTCAGTCGGGTTTCGTGTCTTTAAAGATAAACTTCATTCTTTTTCAGTCAACCACAAACACTTCCTGTTCTGTCAAAACAGCAGAAGAAGAAACAGCTGCTGCTCCCTGCACAGGGACACCCACAGACCTCTCACTGGACTTGGACCTGGTACTGGACCTGTACCTGGTCCCGTTGCCCTGTGCTGGCTGTGTAGTTTATGTTAGTTGCGTTGTGGCCCGTCCGTTGGCTCCAGCAGCAGTTTGTTTTGAAGACACTTCAAAGACACCAGCATGTTGCTGTTGCTGCTGGCGGCGGCCATGACGGTCTTGATGCGTACGTGATGTTTGTAAGAGTGTGACAGCGTCGATGATGAAGAGACGAAGAAGATAAAGAAGAGATGAAGAAGAGATACAGCTGGAGGACAAACACGCAGATTAAAAGGCAACAGGTATGACTGGTTTGATCCAAATAAACAACCACGGGTCAGGTGACATTTCCCGACATGCAGCAGGGCCACAACGTTTCAGGAACAAACATGACTGGACATCAGGATGTAGTCATGGAGTGCCAGATGACTGGTTGACTCATGACATGATGACAGGACGTTACAGCTTCAAGTCACTGGTGTGTTAGAGCCCAATGCATGATGGGTAACCTGCTCCATTAATGTTCATTCAGGTTTCAGGTCACGTTAAGACAGAGTCCATGTACGAGACCGGACCGCCTGTTTCTGTGACACAGAGGTCAGACACTCATAGAGTGCTGCTGAGCTACAAATATACGTTAGGAAACAGGAAACACGTCAAAGATCCTCCAGCTGCTGGATCAATGTCTTATCAACATTTGAGTCACAAAAATATCCTGATGTTCCACAGAGCTGTAAACAGGCTGAGAGATGCTATCAGAGCCAAGCAGATACTCATCACACCGGCACTGTCCTGTCTCTTTAAGAAGACGTTTGTATGAGTCCACCGATAAGACTTCTCACGGCACAAAACACAGCCAGGATCAACACACACACACACACACACACACACACACACACACACACACACACACACACACACACACACACACACGGTGTGTTTGTGCAGTTTCATCATTTTAATTTTTTTTATTTTGTTTCCAAAGTTTTGCTTCTTTGCGTTTGAAGCTGATATGATTTTCATTGCTTTCTGCAGCAGATATTTGTTTATAGGGGCCTCCACCCTCATCCGTCCATCTTCTGGCTCTTCTCCAGCTCATGGAGGGAAACTTGTTCTGGATACTGAGACAACAAGCTAGCATCAGCCTCAACCTTCCAGTGAACACGGTCGGACCGAACAGAACCTCTGAACCGGCAGTGTCCAGTCTAACAGTGAACACGGCGACAGAACCTCTGAACCGGCAGTGTCCAGTCTAACAGTGAACACAGCAGTCGGGTTTGGATCCTGGCATCCCGGGCTGAGTCAGTTCAGTTAGCTACACGGCTGACCGAGCTAAGCAGTTAGCGCTTCACTGCTGATCAATGTTTCATCAAAAAGTTTGTGGATCACCTCGGTACTGTGACGTTATTCCCTGTTGGTCTCAGAGGCTGTGCTCCAACCCGGTCCGGTCCAGCTGCTAAACTGTGTAAATCACAGAGAGTTGGAGCAGTCAGAGACATCAGAGGGAAAAGCAGCAAATATATTGTAAATAAAATCTGATCCAGTTTGAATAAAGTTCTGTGGTTCTGGTTCTGTACAGTAATCAGTAAAACCCAGACAGATATGACTGTAGCAGCCCTCACAGTCACTCATAGACTGGATCAAACAAGAAGCACTCCGACAGACACTGGAGGACAGAGGACAGGTATGTCTGTCTGTCTGTCTGTCTATCTGTCTGTCTCTGTTGTAAATCACGACCATGTAGCATCAAATTGAAAACATCCATTAGTGCGGAGCCACATCAGAGTGAGGGGATGGGTGGATAGAGGGGCAGATGTGTGGATGTTTGTAAAGGTATCTCGTGTCAGCAGACGGGATGATTTATTTAGCGCAGAAGAAGAAGAAGAAGGCGAGGGATGAAATGATTTGCGTGTGAAAAAGCAGCAATGTAGATCAGCAAAGAAGAAACTGAAGATAAGACGATAAGAAGACAGGATGAGGTGATTGTTGGAGAAAGGATAGAATTACACAGCTCAGGATTATCTGTACTCAGCTCACCTGGTTTACAGGTGAGGCGTTGGCTGATGAGCTGAGAGCTGCTGAAGTTTCAAAACATTTTATCTGATGTCAGAAAACACATTTCAAATGTCAGCCAATAAGAGAACACGATAGAAACATAACATTGACACACACACAGCTAATTGCTAGCATCAGTATGCTAACACATGCACCTGTGTTCTCACCTGTAGCTGGACCCTTACCTTTATTTGGACTCACACCTGGATTTTCACCTGTGGTTGGACTCTCACCTGTAGTTGGACTCTCACCTGAGCTCTCACTGGTAGTTGGACTCTCACCTGTAGTTGGACTCTTATCTGTGGACTCTCACCTGTAGCTGGACTCTCACCTGAGCTCTCACCTGTAGTTGAACTCTCACCTGAGCTCTCACCTGGTGTTGTCCCTGAACAGTCTTTTATTTTCTGAATTGAATCAAACTTTATTGAAGCTTCAGGTGTGACAGGTGACAGGGTGGGTGGTAGAGGCTGCCTGCCTCTGAATGTGGACATAATGATGTAGTGAATGACGTTATGTAAACTGGAGGGCAGGTAACGAGTGAGACGAGGAAAAGGGCAAAGGATAAAGTGATTTTAATGGAAGCTAGTGAAAGAGAGGAGGAGAAACGAGCAGTCTTAAAGGTTCACCGTGAGGACGGCGGAGTCTCTCCTGTCCTGACGCGTTCTTGTCAAAACAACATTTATTACTCATACAGACTGAAACCAGCCGACGTCCAAACACCAGCCCTTTGATCCTCTGCTGCAGGGTTCTCACTGTGAAGCTCCGGACCTGGGAGGAGACACGGGTCCACCTGTGGATGGTCTTGACACCATGACGACCAGAACGTGATTTTACATCAGCCTCTACATCAGACTGGGTCTGAAGTTTGACACAGAAGCTCTGGATCTAGATACTAATATATCTAACATCCTGTAAATGGTCTAAACGTTTGTTTTGGTTCAATCATTCTTTACCCATATTGTGTTCACCTGCTGGAAGTGTTAATGGTTACCGCTAGGCATTAGCGTTAAATAGGTGTTTTATGAGTAGCACAAACTTGGATTTGGATCCCATATTCCATCTGCTGTCTTTAAACCAACAAAGAAGTCAGAAACAGACAGAAAGCTAGCAGGGCTAAACCCTCTTAGCCTGTCGGGGTAATGAAAACCGGTCAAGAAAACGTCTTTTCAGTCATCATCAGTCAGTATCAGTCATGAATGGGTTAAACAGTTTTATATGTTCACATGAAGAGAAAACAAGCGTTGGACATACCAACAGTTTAATGTGACACAGTTCACAGGTGATGACGTTTGATTCAGCGACAGGTTCAATAAATAAAAGATCCTTTCTGAATGCAGTGACAGCAAATATTTTATATTTTTAATGCTGATCAGAAAACAGGGCACAAAACACACTAATTTCAAATGATCTCCAGCTTTCAGCCCCAGCACATGGTCTTCTTTATGCCAGTAAGGTTAGTATCACGAAACCCAACAGACAAAACCATAAAACTCCCTTTGCTGAGGAAAGCCAAGAGATGTACCTGAAAGCAAGCAGAGCCTTCAGTTAACGTCTTCAGGTCCAGCAGAGTCCTGGTTCTGGTTCTGAAAGGGGCTCCAGAGGGAAACCAGAGCTGGCACATGGCAGATGGAAAAGCTTCCTTTTGGATGAAAGTACATGAATAAACTGTTTTCAGAATGTTTCTCATGGACCAAGGTTTTTGTTCAGAATTTTTTCCTGATGATCCAGATCCTCAGAGCACCTGAACTATCCAGTCACCGTAGTTCAGTCTGTTCAGATCTGTTCAACAGTGGCATTTGCTCACACCGGTAGTCATGGTAACAGTAGTCGTAGTAACAGTAGTCGTGGTAATAGTAATCATGGTAATAGTCATGGTAACAGTAGTCATGGTAATAGTAGTCATGATAGCAGTTGTCATAGTAATGCTGCGTCAGCATTATGTTAGGTAGGTGTAGCAGTAGTCATGGTAACAGTAGCTGTGGTAACAGCAGTAGGGTAGTACTGTGTCAATAGTCGTCATAGCGGTACGTGTTGGGGTAGGCGTAGCGGTAGTCGTAGCTGTCAGCTCGTTCTGTTTTGGTCTGCAGAGGTTCGGGCTGAAATGACAGAGACTTGATGACTCCACCCGACTCTTCCGTCACCTTCACCTCGGTGGAGTACGAGGAGGAGGAAGGATCGTCCATCAGGGAGGAGCAGACAGGGAGGCCTGGTGGTTTGGGTGGAGCACATGGCTGGTAGGATGGGAGGCCGGCAGGAGGTTTAGGACAGGACTGGTAGGAAGGAAGCGCCGCAGGAGGCTTTGGACAGGGTTGATAGGAGACCTGAGGAGGAGTATCAGTATGAATGTGACAGTCAGGTTTCACGGTCCTGCTGCTACGTCTGTCAAGGTGTCCACTTCAACAAACAAGACGCAACATACCTTACACACCTGACTTCACTAAAGGAAGTGACACACATGACTTCTAGTGACCCTAAAGTGACACGCCCATTGCTGGAGACATTACTCTCTTCTCATTGGTTCACAGCTCTCAGATCTAAGTTCTACTCTCTGCATTAGACTCTCCTGATGAACTCTACTGACCTTGGTTGTGGTGGTGATGATGGTTTGCAGCGCTGCGGGCGACCCTGGGGCATTGCTGGGATATCGGCAGGGGTACTCAGCACTGTAGTAGTGGTGGTTATCGCCGTAGGGGGCGGAGCTCTTCAGCAGGTCCTTCCAGCCTGCAGGAGACTTCGTCTGGGGGTCGAAGGAGGAGGAGGAGGAGAGAGGAGCCGACGATGAAGTGGAGGAAGAAGAGGAACCTAGGACCGGGGCCACTCTGTACAAAAACCAGGATCTAGATGAGACTTGACGGTCTACATGTGGTTTAGATTATTACAATCTGAACTCTGGTTTGTTTAAACAACTAGGACCAGTTTAAACCTGTTCAGGAACTGGTTTAGACTGTGTGAGGCTAACCTGGGGTCACAGAGATCAGAGGTCATGGGGTATGAAGGTGAGGTCAGGTATCCTTGAAAGTCATAGCCAGGCCGGCCCATGTAAAGCCTGGGATTGGCTGGTTTCTGAAGTGTGGCCGGGGTATCTCCTAGTGCATTATGTGGGTTGTAGTAGGGCTCTGGGCTCTGGAATGCTGGGTAATGCTGCGGGAAATTTGGCTCTATGAAGGAGATTCTGTCTGATGGATCAACACAGGAGAGAAGGGCGGGGCCCAGAGCCTGCAACAGGAAACAACAAACAAACAAGTAAGCAAACAGAAAACAATAAATAAACTAACAGGAAACAACGAGAACAAACAGCTGCCGTTGTTGTCGTTGTTGACCTGTGTTTCAATGAGTCGTCTCTTGGGCGTGAATGGTGGTGAGCTGACTCGTCTCTTAACTGAGCTTCTTCTGGCTTCAGTCTCGGACTTGGACTCTGGTCTGGGATGATCATGGACACCTTTAGCCTGAAAGACCACAACAGCAGTACATAGTTTAGACCTTAGGATCTGCTAGATAGCATGTTTTATTCTGTTAGCGTGTTTAGCATGGTTTTTGTGTGTTGGCTGAGCTGAGGAGTCAGTAGAGGGTAAAGGGGGTGACCTGGAAGAAGATGGCCTTTCCGTCAACTCTCCAGAAGTTGGTGACGGGGTAACCGCTGTGACCACGACATGGCAGCAACTCCAGGGTGGCGTTACAGCTCGGACACAGTTTCTCTGAAAGGCACAGAATCCAGTTAGGTAAACGCTGACGCAGGTGGAGAATAAACAGCTTCTGTCTTTTCTTTCTTACTCTGCTGCTTCTGCCGGGCCTTGTCACAGATGGCAGGGCGGAGCTGAAGTCTGGAGCCATCGGGCAGCGTGCAACCTCGAGAACAGACCACCACACCAAGACATGACTTCTTCAGAATCTGACAGTTGTGGTTGTTGGTGTTTCTCATCGCCCAGCCGGAAAGATGTCTCTGAGCGTTCTTATCTTCAGCTAAAAACAAACAACACTTAACACTTAAGAGTATGTTCACCAACAGAACCACCACACCGCTTTAAGTTAGCCTGACCATGGCAATGTCTCAGTTAAATGTTAAACTCTGTTAGCTGATAGTTCATCTCCGTTAGCTGAGTTTAGCTCTGTTTATGTCTGTGATTATAATTATTAATAATTATGTCAAATGGATAATAATTGATCTACTCTGTTGTTTGTTACAGAACGATAATCAATAACTCTTATCATATGTTGGATATTAATACTCTAGTTTCTCACCACTGTAGATAAACCGGACGTAACCATCTGTCCACTCCTGGAACGGGTCGAACTGCTTTGTGTCCTGCAGACAAACAGGTAGCGAGACAGGAAGGTTAGTCAGCTGACCTCCACCAGAAAACTTCTTCTTGTTTGGTTTTAATGACAGGAGGCTGACTTTTTTCAGATTTGCTGCTTTACCTTTGAATCATTTGAATGTTGTATTTATATCAAGGTTGGACTAAACAAACATTTTGATGATGTCACTTTTGATTCTGGGTAATTGTGATGTCATTTCTCACTATTTTCAGAATTTTTATAAACCAACAATCAATGGACTCATGGAGAAAATCATCTGCTGATGAATCCAGTACCTCCAGCTCTTCAGAGAGCTTTATAGATTAGAGATGTTAATATATATTTTTTATAGATGTTTTTACATATTTTATATTATATTATAGATGTTTCATTATTTTACCATTATAAATTAGAAATGTTATATTATTTTACAATTATAGTTTATAGATGTTATGGTTATTGTTACCCCCTTATTAATATATATATATATATATTATATATTATATCCAGTCTCGGTGGATGGACTGTCCACAATGGACCTTGAGTCATTCAAGGTTTTGCCCTGTTAAGAGGAAGCTTTTCCTCGCCACTGTCGCCAAGGGCTTGCTCATGGTTAACTGTTGGTCTCTGTAAATAAATTAGAAAGAGTACCAGTCAACTGTTCTGCATGAAAGTGTCATGAGAATACAGAAGTGATGATTTGGCGCTATAGAAATAAAATTTAATTATTTAATATTATTTTAAGCATTTAGATTATAGAGTGTATGAATTTAAACATTATAGATATAATGTTTATATTATTTTACTATAAAGATAGAGATGTTATATTAATTTTACTATTATAGATGATAGTTATGTTAGTAATTAATTTTACCATTAAAGATTATGATGATGAGATTATTTTACAATTATAGATTATAGGATGTTATATGATCTAACTATTATAGATTATAGATGTTATATTATTTTACTATTATAGAGTTAGAAGTTGTATTATTAGTACATTAGAGATTTAGAGATGTAATTATTTTTACCATTATAGATTATAGATGTTAATTAGTTTACCCTTATAGATTATAGATGTATATTATTTACTATTATAGATTATAGATGTTATATTATTTTACTATTATAGATTATAGATGTTATATTATTTTACCATTAAGATTATAGATGTTATATTATTTAACTATTATAGATTATAGATGTTATTTTATTTTACTATTATTGATTATAGATGTTATTTATTTTACTATAGATTATAGGTGTGATAGGATTGATTTTTACTATAATAGATTATAGGTTGTTATATTATTTAACTATTATAGATGATAGATGTTATATTATGTATACTATTATAGATTATAGAGTTATATGTATTATTATATTATAGATTATAGATGTTATATTTATTTTAAATTAGAGGTAGATTATTTAATAACCATTAAAGATTATAGATTTAATATTATAGTTATATCAGTATAGATTATAGATGTTAGATATTTACTATTATAGATTATGTAGATGTTGATATAGTTATTTTTACTATTAGAGATAGATGTTATATATGTGACTATTAGAGAGTATAGATGTTATATTTATTTTAACTAAGATTATAGATTTTTCTATGTTATCTTATTGTTTACTTTATACTATGATTATAGTTGTTTATTATTTTACTATTAGACATTATAGGTGTTTTGTTTTTAACATTATAGATTATAGTGTTATATTATTTTACTGATTATAGCATTATAGGTGTTTTTGTTATTTTAACATTATAGATTATAGATTGGTTATATTATTTTAAATATACATTAGTAGGTGTTTGTTTTATTAACATGATAGATTATAGGTGTTATATATTTTACGATTATACATTATAGGGGTTTTTTATTTTACATTATGATTATAGTGTTTATTGTTACTATTATGATTATATGTTTATATTTTACTATTATACATTATAGTGTTTTGTTATTTTAACATTTAGATTATGGTGTATATTATTTTCATTATACATTATAGGTGTTATTATTTTAACTTGACTCTCTTTTAAGCTGACTCTGGATGCAGCTTTGATGGTTTTGGTTTCAGTGAAAACAAAAATATTAAAACCAGTTTGCACTGTTTGAGCAACAACAGAGTGAAGAGTCGAGTCAGCTGCTTCACACACTCACACACACACACACACTCACAACACACACACAACACGCACAAACCAACCTTCAGATAACCTACACAACGACTAGTTGTTCATCTGTTACCTGAATCATAAAGATTTTTAAACTGATCATCTCATTTAAAATTAGCCGTTGTTTTTCTCAGTTTGATCATACAATTAATTCAAGTCTGTGAAGATACGTCAGGAATGTATATGTATATATAATCACACAGATATACATATACATATAATGGAATTATATATACAGTATATAAAAAATGCATGAATCGATGTTTGGGTTTCCTTCATTATATCATATATTAATCAAACATATAACAATATATAATAAAAATAACATAAATAAATCTTATGTTAGTCATGTAAAATAAAGACATGTCTGTGACTGGACAAACTGATTCTATTTCCTAAACTGTAAAAAACAAAACAAAAACAAAAAACAGTTTGTATGTCAGCTGAATCTACAAAAAAGAACAAATGAATAAAATAAATCAACAATTTGACACGTTCCAGCCATGACTGAATGAAGAAAGTATTTATTTAAATCAGTCTTTCAATCAGAACAGATCTGAACCTCGAGAGACCAAAAAACATGTGAGAGGAACGCAGAGAACACATGTTGATGTTCTGATGTTCTTAAACACTCCAGAGGTGTAGTGGTGTTTGGTTGGAGGCTGTATTTCACAGTGGATTTATGCTGATTTTAAATGACACACAAAGTTCACATTTCACACTCTGTACGATAAAAGTGTCACATTTTCAACTTCAACCAACGAACAACAGACTGAATACATGTAGCATGAACTGTGTTACAATAATAATAATAATGATAATAAAAAAATCAGATGATGAGATGAATCAGTGTGAAACGGATTCTGTGTTCTCTAAATGTTGTTTAATTGTTGTTTTACAGCTCTCTGTTGTCCAAAGGTTTTTCATTTTATAGTGAAATAATTATAATGAATGTGTTTTAATATAATTATAATTAATGCATATAAATGAATGAATTTTAAGTAATTTTAATATTAAATGAATCATCTCAAGCCTCAAACGAACTCTGTTTAAAAAGAATCACCAGATGTTTATTGATCTGATCGGTTACATTTTATTATTATTATTAAATTAATTATTATTATCATCTCTTGTCTTTGTTGACTGTTGAGGAGAAACTCTGTTTTTAGAATATTTTCTAAACGCTGTTTCAAAGCTTGGCGCCACATTCTGACTCTGTAAATGAACTTCATGGATACTTCACAACATTTCCATCAGACTTAGAGGTGAGTCCATCAGGTGTCGGTCCGGTGTCGGCCCGTTTGTTACCTGCGGCAGTTTGGGGTCGTTGATGTCCCACGTGAACTTCATCCCGACCGAGCACACACAGTCCGCCTCCTCGCGCTCCTCTGCACGGGACATCCTCGTGCTCCTGTTCCTGCTACTGGTCAGTCCTCCTGGTGGTTCTGATCCGGATCCTCCAGGTTCAGAAGAAATGAAATTTAAAAAAATGAATGTGAAACGTTTCAAACCGGAAGCTGCTCGCTCGTCCGGAGGCGCGTGCAGCTCCGCTCAGCCTCAGGTACGAATGAACGGACAGGTGAGACGGCGCAAGCTCCCCGCGGGAGGAGGGGGGGGGGGCGGGGCTAACCTCCTTCACCAAACTATGACAATCGATATGATTCTTGATCAGTTTTTGATGACGTCATGGCAGATAAACATTTAAAATTCATCTCGTTAGTTATTCATAATTAATCATCTGGGTCACGTGATAAGTCGAACTGAAAGACAGAGCAGGTCCAGACCGTGGCAGCACCCGCCTGTCAATCAAAGCGTCCACGCTCTTAATCCTGCATAACTTTAAGCCTTAATAACTCACCTGTTCAATATTTCAACAGGAATAAACCCGTTGCCCGTTCATGACGACGAATTTATATACAACTCACCTGTTTATATACAACTCACCTGTTTATATACAACTCACCTGTTCAATATTTGAAGTTGGACTTTTGAACATGGGGACTTATGGAGACTGACTCACTTCTGGAGCCAGCCTCAGGTGGACGACAAGAGGAACTGCATCATGTATTAGAGAACGATCGATGAGTTTCTGTTTCTGAAACACACACACCTGTTCACCCGTGTGTGTGTGTGTGTGTGTGTGTGTGTGTGTGTGTGTGTGTTGTGTAAACACTTCAGTGTTTCTCCTCAAATAAACAAACTCATTAGTCATCAATTAGAGGACATCAGCTCACCTGTCTGAATCACACACACACACACACACACACACACACACACACACACACACTGATAAGCTGGATCATTCAAACGTTTTTTTCAAAATAAAAACAAGATTAGTGGCTTTAAATTTTATTTTGGTGTTTGAACTTCTTCTCTCTGTGCGCCTGCGCGGACTCCACACACTGTGATGAGTTAATCAGAGGCAGCTGTGCGCGCGGCAGTGCGCGCTCCGGACCCGCTGGGACACAGGATGGTGAGTGACTGATCGACTTTAATCGAACTGGATCCATTTGGTGTTTGATGAGTCAGCTGATCGAACGTGTTGTCTGGTGTCATCAGTCACGTCGACCAGACGATGGTTCCAACGTGTGGCTACTGTTTCTGTTATTTTGTCCACCCCCTGTCTGACACAGCGCGGCCTGCGGCGCACTCTGCTGTCTGCAAACAGGAAGTGACTCACCAAAATAAAATGTCTGCGACAGCTGAAGAGTGACAGAGAGAGAGAGAGATGGGGAATGATGCGGGACAGAGTCACAGGTCGGATTCGAACCCTCGGCTTCCGCAGAAAGCCCTGAGCCTTCGCACATGGGGCGGCTGCTCTACCAGCTGAGCGAAACACAGCCCATGTTCCTGTGTTAATGTGTGTGTTCTTGTGTGTGTTCCTGTGTGTAGATGTGTGTGAAGATGGAGAACTGTCTGACCCGTGGAGACTCGTCTGATCTGGTTTCAGTTCTTCGCTCTGAAGGACTCTCCAGCATCACACTCACCAGACTGGACCAGTTAGTCACCAAGGTAACGGGGCCAGATGGTCACCATGCAGGGTCGGACTGGGAACAAAATTCGGCCCTGGCATTTTTCCTCTGGACCGGCCCACCATTGGACCGATGAACCCGCCCCCAAAACACATGCACTCAAACATTCTCCCACCCACCGATACTGAACCCCTAAATACCCCATAAATAACACAGAACATAGTATGCTCAATGAAGATCATGTTGTACATGTCTACACCTCATTAAACTTTGGAAACAGTCTACTTACAGCACTGATTTGAGCTACAGAGCAGACAATTACCTTTGAATGTATAGGGGCGGTGTTTAGCTTGGTAGCTTAAGCATGCGCTCCATACGTGAAGGCTCGCTGTGGAGGCCCAGGTTCGACTCCCGACCTGTGCGGCCCTTTCCTGCATTAACTCGGATTTTCTCTGCTCCTCCTTCCCTCTTTTTAGATCCTCTGTCGTCCATAATTTATTGTAATTAATATTCGTGCAGCATACAGTGTGAAGTTTATCGATAGACTGTATATGAGTCTGTCCCTGTTTCGATTTCATATAAACCTAGCGGCATCCATTTGAGGGGGCAGGGGAGGGGGGTGTAAATCGTAACTTCTGAACCTGTCCTGAAGAGGCAAATATTAACCGATATTAGCCAGTGCAGCCCAAAGCCTATTCCAAATGGATGCAAATGGGCCGCAAGTCCATTTTGGGCTGCTGGGCAAATGTTGCAAAGGCTACAAAATAACAAAATAACAAAATAACAAATACATACATACAAAAAAACATCGGAGGCCACCGGCCCAAATGTGGCCAAGATGGACCGGCCCATCTGGCATTTGCCTGTTAGCACAGACTGCCAGTCCGAGCCTGTCACCATGGTAACGTCTCGACACGTTGACGTTGTTTTCATTGGTGAAGTGTTAATTGATGGTAAGTGTGTCAAACTGTTGTTTCAGGACTTGTGTGGATTGGGTTTCAGCAGAGTTCTGGTCGTGTTGAAATCTTTAGAGGTTCTGTCAGAGAACAGAGACGACCTGAAGATGCTCGTCAACCACGGACTGGCCGTCAAAGTAATGTTGTTTATTTGTTTATTGTCTGTTTGTTTGTTTATTGTTTGTTTATTGTCTGTCTGTTTGTTTATTGTTTGCTTATTGCTTGTTTATTGTCTGTCTGTTTGTTTATTGTTTGCTTGTTGCTTGTTTATTGTCTGTCTGTTTGTTTATTGTTTGCTTAGGTGTTATTGTGGTTTGAAGCTGTCCATGACCTGCTGATCTCTGACCTCCAGAAGAACTCCGCCCCCTTGCTGATCCTCACTGAGGAGTTCTATGACTACCTCCTGGTGAGGAGCATGCTGGGAAATGAAGTGTACCGCTTGCTGAACATGATGACATGAAAACAATGTTCAGCTGCTCAAGTCATCATTTAGGTCTGCTATGCTAACCTGTTAGCATTACACTGCTAACGTTAACCCGATGAGTTGATCAAAGGTCATCTGCTTTCTACACAGGTTCTGGTTCTGATGAGATCGATTCTGGTTCTAATGTGATTCACAGCTTGAATCTCATTCATTTAATCTGTTTTCTGTCCGTAAAGTCAGAATGAAGTGGAGTAGTCAAGTACTCACACTGATCCCTCAGCTGTACTTCAGTTACTGCAACGTTTAATGCTGTCTGTCTGTCTGCCTGTCTGTCTGTCTGTCTGCCTGTCTGTCTGTCTGTCTGTCTGTCTGTCTGTCTGTCTGTCTGTCTGTCTGTCTGTCTGCCTGCCTGCCTGCCTGCCTGCCTGCCTGCCTGTCAGCTGCTGGGCCAGTCTTCTTCTCTTCCAGGTAAGTCTTCATTGTTCTTTGAATTTTTGTCACGTGTTAGGCTCTAAACTTGTCCGTCTGTCTGTCTTTCAGTCAGTCAGCTGTCTGTGATTCTTCTTCAGTTGGCCCGGTTCACATTGGAACCTAAAATTCACTTTCCACTAAGACTGGAGGTAACCGTGGAAACCAAAACTCTATTTACTGGTCTGTATTGGTCTGTATACAGTGGTCCCTCGTTTATCGCGGGGGATACGTTCTAAAAATAACCTGCAATAAACGAAATCCGCGAAGTACATTTTACAATTATTATACATAAAACCCCTAACCACACACTTTTATACACCTTTTTACACGCATTTTGTACAGTACTCCCTTAGTTAATCAGGACGCAGAACACAATGCGCGTTCATACTGTACAGTACACTGTAAAAAAAAAGCATGCAAAATTACACTAAAAAAATCCGTGAAACAGTGAGTCCGCGAAAAGTGAACCGCAATACAGGGACAACTGTACTCCCCTCTGTTGGTCTGTAGTCCCTTATTCTACTCTGTACTACTCTCTGCTGGTCTGGGAAGTGTTCTGGTATCCAATGCTCTCTGTTTGAATTCAAAGTGTTTTATCTTGTTTCAGGCGATCAGAACCTTCAACAGCATCCTGGAGTCTCTGAGCCGAGAGCAGAGGAGACTGATCCAGAACGACCAAAACCAGTTCCAAATACTGTAATACACACCACACTGTGTCCCCACCGAGTCCAGACCATACAGAGTCCAGAGCATACAGAGTCCACACCACACCACACTGTGTCCCCACCGAGTCCAGAGCATACAGAGTCCACACCACACCACACCACACTGTGTCCCCACCGAGTCCAGAGCATACAGAGTCCACACTGAGTACATACCATGCTTTACCTGTCTAGACCACATTACATGTCTAAAAGCAGCTCTAAAATCAGCACTGATTGTTTCATAAACAGTCTGTCCACCTGTCTGTCTGACAGATCCCGGATGGCAGCAGCAGTCCTGACAGTTGGAGGTGAGTCCAGACCGTCTATAGCCATCATACTTCTCTCGCTTGGAGGTTGTCGACCTGGTTTGATGGAACATGAGCAAATATCTCCAACGTCATAACATCAACTCCAAAGAAACGCTAACAAGCTAGCAGTCTGGTCTGGTCTGAGTCCTGTACCCAGCTGCTGTCCTCTTCTCTGACTGTCTTCATTGGTCATCTTTCAGACTATGAACTGCAGGTCAGCCTATCAGAGGCTCTGTGTCGTCTGACACCCAGGAAGGACAGAGAGCAGAGAGCCAATCAGTGGTTCTCCAGCCATGACATCAGCAGCGCCTTCTGTGACATCAGAGACAAAGACTTTGAGGTGGTGAGTGACCAGTCTGTCTCTCTCACTCTCTGTCTGTCTTTCTGTCTGTCTTTCTGACCTCTCTGTCTCTCTGTCTCTCTCACTCTCTGTCTGTCTTTCTGTCTGTCTTTCTGACCTCTCTGTCTCTCTGTCTCTCTCACTCTCTGTCTGTCTTTCTGTCTGTCTTTCTGACCTCTCTGTCTCTCTGTCTCTCTCACTCTCTGTCTGTCTTTCTGTCTGTCTTTCTGACCTCTCTGTCTCTCTCTCTCTCTCTCTCTCTCTCTCCCCTCAGGACTGTCGTCGTTTCCTGAACTTCGTTAATGGTTACCATGGAGACCAGAGGAGGTGATGGTCGTTTCTTCAAGCTAAATTAAATCTGAAACCTCGTCCCCGTGTTGACTTTTCCCTATGTTCTGTCTGTCAGGGTCTACACCTTTCCCTGCCGCAGAGCGTTTCTCGACTCCATGGAGGTAAAACATAAAACATAAATTCTAATGTATGCTCAATGTATGTTTGCATGCTGCTGCTGGATCAGTCAGTCTGTCTGTCTCAAACATAGATGCTGACTCGTCACACGTGTTTTCTTCTTCCGCAGTTGTTTCCTCCAAAAGACGACAAACTGGATCAATTCTGGATCGATTTCAACCTGAACTCAGGATGTGTGAGCTTCTTCATCGACGAGCCTCAGGTACAACACTGTACTACACTGTACTACACTGTACTACACCGTACTGTACTACACTACACTGTACTACACTGTACTACACCGTACTGCACAGTACTGCACTACACTACTCTGTACCGCACTGTACTACACTGTACTACACCGTACTGCACAGTACTGCACTACACTGTACTACACTGTACTACACCGTACTGCACAGTACTGCACTACACTACCCTGTACTACACTGTACTACACCGTACTGTACTACACTACTCTGTACTGCACTGTACTACACTACCCTGTACTGCACTGTACTGCACAGTACTGCACTACACTACTCTGTACCGCACTGTGCTACTACCACCTGGTGCCTCTCACCCTGAGCCAGAGTCCAGCCTGTCTCCAGGATTCTGGTTCTGGATGCAGTACTGTGTGTGTGGAGGTGAGCCCATCTATATATTTGGTACTGCTCCACCTCCAGCACCAGCGCCAGTTCTTGCCTGCAGTCTGCGATGCTAGTGGTCAGAACGCCAAGGTCCCGTCTTCCCAACCCGACCTCCCTGCAGGGGGCGGAGTCAAGACCATAAATGAGTTGATGTGTTTATCCTCTGTGATACTGAACTGTGTGAGGACGGTTCTTCACATGTACTGACTTGTTCTGGACAGTTCTCATGGTTCTGGTCTGTCTCAGGGCTTCCTGTGGGGGTCCGTCCACCTGCTCAAACAGGAAGTGGATCATTACAGTGTGGAACTGAAAGCTGACGGTCAGTGACAGAACAGCTTCAAGCGTAGCTCAAACGACAGACACGTGTGTAATGTTTACATACTTGTGTTTTCCCAGGATGCACAGGGGCACAGACAGTCCTCTGTGTCAGGCTCAACAATCCCATCATGCACCACAACAGCAGAGGTCAGACAGTGGAGCTGAACTTTGACTGTGAACACCACCGAGAGCTGGAGGAGGCTGCTGGGAGGGTCTTCAAGGTGTCTGTCTGTCTGTCTGTCTGTCTGTCTGTCTGTCTGTCTGTCTGTCTGTCTGCTTGCCGGTCTAACCCTCTGTGTCCCTATTGTCTGGACAGAGGACCTCCCCTCCTCTTAAACATTTAGGTGGTTCAGTCCAGGTGTCTCCCTCTGCTGCCAATCACAGCACTCGGTCCTACAGCAGGAAGAAACCACAGAGCAAGAGTCACCTGAAGAGTGAGTGACAGGCAACACTTCACATTCACTTCAACATTTCACAATAAAAGACAGAACATTTCACAATAAAAGACCAAAGGACTTTATCTAAAATACATTTTCGTGTTTTCATCAGTTTAGTCTCGATGAAACAGGAAGTGGAGTTCATTAAACAGGAAGTAGTGTTCATCAAATAGGATGCCTTGCATTATGAGCTAGTGTCAGTGTCTTAACATGTTAGCTCTGTGTATCACTTTAAAAACTGAACTGTGTGTCTGTAGTTCTGCCTCTGTCGTCTCCGAGCAGTGAGGAAGACTCGTGTGTGATGAAGGTAACTACACTGTACAAACAGCTGTTTGTTGTTTACAGACAGGAAGTCAGCTGAGTGTTGTTTGTTTACAGACTTCAGAGAGGAAGTCAGAGTCAGCAGAGAGTTTGTTCGATCACATCCGACACTCGACACCTTCGTACAACTCAGGTCAGACAACAGCAACTATCCATCACAGTTACACCTGTCCACTTCCTCACCTGGTGTCCAAACCCGCTGGGTTACCCTGATGAACCATTTCCAAACCTTGATTTCCAAACCTTTGTTTCCATGTCTGCTTCCTGTGGCTGCTTCACATTAATTGCCTTCCTGTGTCCTGTCTTGAAGTGTTTTAATGTGAAGCAGCAGGAGCATTATCATTAGCAGCAAGCTACTCCAGCCTGTTGGAGGGTGCATTGTTATTGGACACTCAGTGATCACATGCTTCATAGACAGACAGGTACCTCCTAAATATTAAAACACTTTGAATAATCGAACAAAAGTCTGTCTGTCAGGTGTTCCTGAGGGGGCAGAGCTACAGATTTCACAGGGAGAGATGGGGGAGTCAGGAGGAAGCAGCTCTCCTTTAACGAAGGTATATTTATTCTTCTATTACTAAATTAAAAAAGACGCTTCTTACCTGTTTTCTTTCTTTTTTTAGGAAGTCTTCGGTCCTGACAGGAAGAGAGACTCAGGTAACATTCACTGCATCATCGATGGATGGAGTCAAACTCAGTTTTCTGTTTCAGAGTCCTGACTTGTCTCTCTATGTGAAGGCTACCTGTCAGACCAAACTGAGGGTCATCCGGCCCACAAGAGGAGGGCGGGGCCTCAGCCAGAGGGGGAGGAGCCTGACTCACCCCTGACAGGTAGTTTGTGTTTTATTCTTTTTTACTTCAGTGTTGAATCATGTTTCAAAAGCTGCTGCTCACCTGGTCTCAGAGGGGTCACCTGAGGAGGTGGAGCCACCAGAGGAGGAGGAGGCTGGGCTTTGTGATGAACCAGTGATGGAGCCAAAGTCAGACCTGACATGTGGAATAACAGCTGCCTTCAACACTTTTAAGACAGAGCTGGAACAACACTTCACCGTCAGTACACACCTGCTCCACGTTATGGATCGTTAACTGCGATTATTGATATATTTTTTTTGACTGATCAATAAGTTAATAATCAATTAATTATTAATTAATGATATTTCATTTCAGAGCTGCTGGCAGAACGCTGAAGCTGAAGTTCTTCAGTCTTTAAAAGAGTGTCAACAACACGTCACCTCGCTGCTGACAGCTGTCCATCAACACCGGTACCACTCACTGTAACACACCTATCAGTCAACACAGGTACTGCCCACTGTAACACACCTGTCAGTGAACACAGGTACCGCCCACTGTAACACATCTGTCAGTGAACACAGGTACCGCCCACTTTAACACACCTGTCAGTGAACACGGATACCACAAACTGTAACACACCTATCCGTCAACATAGGTACCACCCACTGTAACACACCTGTGTGTGTGTGTGTGTGTGTGTGTGTGTGTGTGTGTGTGTGTGTGTGTGTGTGTGTGTGTGCGCAGGTTGGCGTTGCTGCACACGTTTCAGATCAGCGTCTCTCATCAGTTGAATCGACTTGAAGAAAACTCGACGAGCCTGAACTCCATGAACTCTCAGATCCTGGTACAGTATTTACTTCCAGGACCAGGACTCATCGTGTCCCTCTTTGTCCTCATTCAGACCAGGTTTACATCTCTAGTCCAGGACTAATCATGTCCCTCTTTGTCTTCAGGGTTTCTTCCAGGCTGAGATGACACGTCTGGGCTTGTTCTGTGAGGAACACCTGCAGAGGTCAGTCTGATCTGGTTTGGATCTGGATCAAACCTGTTCCAGATCTAATTTACACTTGTTTGCACTGTCAGAAAATGTTCTGGATCTGGTTCTGACCTTGTGGATTTTGTTTTTTGTCACCTCAGGTTAAAATCTTTGGAAAGCGAAGCGTCGGGGACAGAGCATCTCTCTGGCCAATGAAAGAAAATAAGAGATTCTTTCAAATCATCAAACTTTATTCGTGTTTCTGAGTTTTGTTTCCACTTGAGGGTCCATCTGTTACAAATAAAAACAGCATGAATGAATTCAGTTTCCTGTTTGAGTCAGCCTGTTGCCATTGTAACAGTGACAGAGGAGTGCAGTGACTTTAAAGGGCCACACAGCGGAGACAAACTGACATATGATGGATCGATGAGCTTTATAATAAATTCAAATAAATTAATAAGTAATAATAAAGTACATTTATTATCTAGACTTTATTATTGTAATCTTTTACCACAATCTATTAATATTATTCAATATATATTGATATACTTAATAGATTTAATGAATTTATAATTATTTAACCATTGTAATGTTTACATACATAAAGGAGTTTATGTGTTAAATGATATTTTGATAAATCATCGACTACCTGCTGAACTCCTCTCAGATCCTGGTATGCTCTTTATATAGTCCAGGACTGGAGTGTGTCCCCCTTTGTCCTCAGAGTTTTATATCTCTGTATATACAGTACATCACACATCACCCTGCAGGTCCGGGATCAGTGTTTATGAGCTGTTCATGAGAAGTAACTGTGTCCTGTCTGCGCCTATTGTCAATGATCACAGTATACATGTATTTATTTAACAGACTTAGTGAATTTATAATTATTTAAATGTTTATATATTTAAACTTCACATTTCTAAATGACATTTTAATAAATCATTGACTACCTGCTGGACCTGAAACTCTGTCAGATATCTGAACACCACAGGAGAAGAATCAGGGTTGATGTCTCCTGACCTGTCTGCTGGTCCCAAGTCTGTTCTGGTCCATCAGAGTCCAGACTGAAACCAGGAGACGAGTTTGTGTTTATGAATCCAGCTGCTGGTTGTCAGGCAGCAAAGTGACATGAGAGGAAAAACAGTGAAATCCCCCAAAGAGAAGACTAATGAGGCACTATTAGAGACCGGGGGGAGGACAGGGGAGGCAGACAGAGAGAGAGACAGATAGAGAGAGCCAGAGAGCAGCTCAGGTGTTTATCTCCTCACAGTTTAACAACAGGAAAACATCCCAAAACCAGCAGGAGAACTGGACCTGAACTTAGACGGAGATGCTGACTGGCTGAGAGCTACTGCCGTTGTGTTTCTTTTCTTTTTTGGACTTTAATGGACGGACAGAGAGAAAGGACGCTACAGTGATCACCAACAGCTACAGGTCGGTACCAGCACAGATGAACCGGGACCAGTGGGGTACATACTACGTTCACTGGTTTCAGAAGTATTCAGCTCCTTTATTGAAGTCAAAGTAACAGAACTGAAACTTTGAGTGTGGTCAAGAAATCTTTAAACTTTTTGTTTCAACTCAACATTTAAACTTCAGAAATAAACTGCAGCAGTTTGTTATAGTGTTGTTATTATAATGTTATTATAGTGTTGTTATACATATATAAAGTGTATGTATAAAATGTTATAGTGTTATAAAGTATAGTGTTGTTAAATGTTATAATAGTGTTATAATGTTATTATAGTGTTTACTAATTTCTGTCTGTTGTTTACTGGTTACTGTCTGTTTGCTGGTTTATGTCTGTTGTTTACTAGTGTTTGTGTGTTGTTTACTGGTGTTTGCTGGTTTCTGTCAGTTATTTGCTGGTTTCTGTCTGTTGTTTGCTGGTTTCTGTCTATTGCTTACTGATATCTGCCTGTTGCTTACTGGTTTCTGTCTGTTGTTTACTGTTGTTTGCTGGTTTCTGTCTGTGCTTACTGGTTTCTGTCTGTTGTTTACTGTTATTTGCTGGTTGTTTGTTGTTTTCAGTCTGTTACTTACTGATTTATGTCAGTTGTTTGCTGGTTTCTGTCTGTTGTTTGCTGGTTTCTGTTTGTTGCTTACTGGTTTCTGTCTGTTGTTTACTGTTGTTTGATGGTTTCTGTCTGTTGTTTCCTGGTTTCTGTCTGTTGTTTGCTCGTGGTTTCTCTCTGTTGTTTACCGGTTTCTGTCTGTTGTTTACTGGTTTCTGTCTGTTTGTTCATGGTTTCTGTCTGTTGTTTGATTGTTTCTGTCTATTGTTTGCTCATGGTTTCTGTCGGTTGTTTACTGGGTTCTGTCTGTTGTTTGATTGTTTCTGTCTGTTGTTTGCTCATGGTTTCTGTCTGTTGTTTACCAGTTTCTGTCTGTTGTTTACTGGTCTTTGCAGGTTTTTGTCTGTTGTTTACTGGTTTCTGTCTGTTGTTTGCTCATGATTTCTGTCTGTTGTTTACTGGTGTTTTTGCTGGTTTCTGTCTGTTGTTTACTATTTTCTGTCTGTTTTTTACTGGTGTCTGCTGGTTTTCGTCTGTTGTTTGCTGGTTTTTGTCTGTTGTTTGCTGGTTTCTGTCTGTTGCTTACTGGTTTCTGTCTGTTGTTTACTGTTGTTTGCTGGTTTCTGTCTGTTGTTTGCTGGTTTCTGTCTGTTGTTTGCTTGTGGTTTCTCTCTGTTGTTTACCGGTTTCTGTCTGTTGTTTACTGGTTTCTCTCTGTTGTTTACCGGTTTCTGTCTGTTGTTTACTGGTTTCTGTGTGTTTGCTCATGGTTTTTGTCTGTTGTTTGCTGGTTTTTGTCTGTTGTTTACTGGTTTCTGTCTGTTATTAACTGGTTTCTGTCTGTTGTTTGCTCATGGTTTCTGTCTGTTGTTTACCGGTTTCTGTCTGTTGTTTACTGGTCTTTGCTGATTTCTGGCTATTGTTTACTAGTTTCTGTCTGTTGTTTGATTGTTTCTGTCTGTTGTTTACTGATGTCTGCTGTTTTTTGTCTGTTGTTTGCTGGTTTCTGTCTGTTGTTTACTGTTGTTTGCTGGTTTCTGTATGTTGCTTACTGATTTCTGTCTGTTGTTTCCTGGTTTCTGTCTGTTGTTTGCTCGTGGTTTCTCTCTGTTGTTTACCATTTTCTGTCTGTTGTTTACTGGTGTTTACTGGTTTCTGCCTGTTGCTTACTGGTTTCTGTCTGTTGTTTACTGGTGTCTGCTGGTTTTTATCTGTTGTTTGCAGGTTTTTGTCTGTTGTTTACTGGTTTCTGTCTGTTGTTTGCTCATGATTTCTGTCTGTTGTTTACTGGTGTTTTTGCTGATTTCTGTCTGTTGTTTACTGGTTTCTGTCTGTTGTTTACTGTTGTTTGCTGGTTTCTGTATGTTACTTACTGATTTCTGTCTGTTGTTTCCTGGTTTCTGTCTGTTGTTTGCTCGTGGTTTCTCTCTGTTGTTTACCATTTTCTGTCTGTTGTTTACTGGTGTTTACTGGTTTCTGCCTGTTGCTTACTGGTTTCTGTCTGTTGTTTACTGGTGTTTGCTGGTTTCTGTCTGCTGTTTGATTGTTTCTGTCTGTTGTTAACTGGTTTCTTTCTGTTGTTTGCTCATGGTTTCTGGCTGTTGTTTACTGGTGTTTGCTGGTTTCTGCCCGTTGTTTACTGGTTTCTGTCTGTTGTTGACTGATTCCTGTCTGTTGTCTACTGGTTTCTGTGGTTCCAGTTGAGATGGGCTGTCTGGGGGGGAAGACGGAGGAAGAACGACTGGACGAAAAAGCAAAGAGAGAAGCAAACAAGAAGATCGAGAGACAGCTGCAGAAAGAAAGACAGGCTTATAAAGCTACACACAGACTGTTACTGCTGGGTGAGACACCTGCTTGTTTGCCTGTTTGTCTGTCTGTCTGTTTGTGTTTCTCACCTGTCTATCTCTCACCTGTCTGTCTGCAGGTGCAGGTGAGTCAGGTAAAAGTACTATCGTGAAGCAGATGAGGATTCTTCACGTTGACGGTTTCAACGCTGAGTGAGTAAAAATTCTTCAGCTTTTTAAAAAAATATTCCTTCCTTTTATGAAATAAAAGTTTGATGAACATTGTCACATATGATGATATCAGTCCAGTCCACAATCAGCCAGTCACAGCTCGTCTGGCTCAGTCAGTCTATTTTTCTTACAGAGAGAAACAGCAGAAGATTCAGGACATCAGGAAGAACGTGAAGGATGCCATTGTGGTACGTCACACCTGATGACCTGATCACATGATTAAATGGCTGACTATATAAATATATATATATATATATATGTGTGTGAGCTGTGTGTGTGTTTGTGTGTGTGTGTGTTCAGACCATTGTGTCAGCCATGAGTATGCTGACTCCGCCCATGCCTCTGGGTAACCCTGGCAACCAGTTCAGAGTCGACTACATCAAGAGCATTGCACCGCTGTCCGACTTTGAATACACAGAGGTAACACACACACATAAACAGACACACACCTATATATAAAAACACACACTGGTGCTAGCTTTAGCCAATGGCATCAGCCTCAGGAAGAGTCAGGGTGTTCAGATGCCAGGTTAGCTTAGCAGCTTGCTTAAATCATTTCAAATAAAATCATTCTTGCTCCAGGGTGTCGTTTAGCTCAGTTGGTAGAGAATCCGTGTACAAAGGCTCAGTCCTTGCTGCAGTGGCCCAGAGTTCGAATCCGACCTGTGGCCCTTTGCTGCATGTCATTCCCCATCTCTCTCTCTCCCCACATTCCTGTCACTCTTATATATTATTATCTCTGCGGGCTAACCACTGAGCAAACATGCTAACATTCTGTTATTGGCTGCACCACTTTAATATTTGATTGGACAAATTTTCATGCAGTGCCACCATCCAATCAAAGTTTGTGTCAAACTTCAAACCAAACATTCCCATCAGCCTCTGCATTTTCTTTACTACTGATGCTACAGACATACAGCTAACATTAGCATGCTAACATGTAGCTGTCAGCTAACAGATTATGAAACAGATTTAAGCAGCTGTTCGGATTAGCAATCGTTACCTGCTGCTGTTAGCACCTCAGCTGCTGATGCTAACAGCAGCTGAGGTGCTAATGCTGATCTCCTGTGACATCAGACAGGTGAAGCAGCACCCGGAGAGTCGTTAAGAGGTTGTTTGTTTTAATGATGTTAATGACATGATGTAACGAGTTAACGAGGGACTGAAACCACACAGGACAACACACTGTGTGTGTGTGTGTGTGTGTGTGTGTGTGTGTGTATGTGTGCGTGTGTGTGTGTCACCTGAGGCCTCATTAAAACGGCGCCAGTCTCTAAAGACTCAAAGAGACAAAACAAATGTCTTCCTGTCACTTTCTATTGGCTCTGACGCTGCTGATTGGTGGACTGCTGTCCAATCAGATGACAACACACTAAATAAGATACATTTAATGACTTTACTGCATGAATTTATAAAAAAATTAACTGTCATCACAATGTTTGTGTTCATCATAAACTAGCAGAGTTGATGCTACACTACCTGTGATCAGCTGAATGGTGTCTCAGTCATGGAGCTAACCACAGAGCTAACCACACTCCATTGTATGAGAACAGACAGATCAGCTGATCACAGGCCATTGTATCATCAACATGATTCAAACTCTGTTAGTTTGAAAAACTCATCACAGCGCCTGAACTTCCTGTCAGCTTATTTTCAGTTGATCCAGTTCAGTGATGACACTTCCTGTTCCATGATGACACTTCCTGTGTGAACCAAACTGTTTGTCTCTCAGGAGTTCTTTGAGCATGCTCAGAAGTTGTGGGAGGATGACGGCGTGAAGGCATGTTTCGAACGCTCCAACGAATATCAGCTGATCGACTGCGCTAAGTAGTAAGACACATATACACACAGGTATCACTGTCACATGTTAAATCCCAACAGACCAATCAGAGTGCTCCAATAACCCCGACGGTCCATCACAGCTCAGGTGGAGGTGACTGGATGAATAGACCAGTGATGTTTTTCTAATGTTGTAAATGTTTGCACTTTACAACCCTACTTGGGTTAAGACAAGTGAGTCTACCTGCGCGAGTCCACCGAGCAAGGCAAAACTCTCCTCCATCTGTCCTACCTATATCATCATGTGCTTCCAGAAGATCCCCGTAGTTTCTACTGCACGGACCCCCCTACGCCGCAACCTTCGCACCAGGAATCTATTTAACCTCCGGCCACTGGAACATTATACACCCACCAAAACCTTCTCTGTTGGCCTATGGAACTGACAATCTGCTGTCAACAAGGTGGACTTTATCCCGGCTTATGCCAGCAGTCTATCCCTGGACCTACTGGCCCTCACCGAAACCTGGCTTAAAACAGAAAACACCGCCACTCAGGCAGCACTCTCCGCAGCTCACTCCTTCTCCCATACCCCCCGTCTCTCCAAGCGAGGAGGAGGAACTGGGGTCCTGGTTAACAACAAATGGAACTATGCTCCCCTGCTCCTCAACACCAACTACTGCTCATTTGAACACCATGCAATCAAAGTCATAGCTCCAGTCAAATGCTCAGTGATCATCATCCTCCTGGACCTCTGGGTGACTTCGTCAATGAGTTAGACACGCTACTGTCCTCAATTCCTGAACTTGAGTGCCCACTGCTGGTACTCTGTGATTTCAACATCCATCTAGGCAAAGCTTACGCCACAGACTTTCTATCCCTCATCAACTAATTCGACATGCAACTAGTCAGTACTCCCCCAACTCACAAAAACGGCAATCAACTGGATCTCGTCCTTACCAAAAACTGCAAAACTGATGACATAATGGTCACACCATTACATACCTCGGACCACTTCTTCATCCACTTCACGGTTTCCCTCCCAGAACTACCTACCACCCCTCAACCCATGACCACCTCTCGACGCAATCTCCGCAACTTGTCTGCCACCCACTTCGCCTCAATCGTCGCTACTGCCCTTCCCCCTCCCAACAGTTTCTCTCCGCTAGATGTCAACGCAGCCGCAGAATCTCTCAGTTCCACACTAACAGCATGCCTAGATTCCCTGTGCCCTCTTTCTAGAAAACCAGCACGCTCCACTCAGCCCCGCCCATGGTTGACTGATGCCATCCGCTCGTCACGTACAGCACTCAGAGCTGCAGAACGGAAATGGCACAAATCCAAAAACCACGCTGACCTAGAAGCCTTCCAATCTCTCCTAGCGTCATTCTCTTCATCTGTCACGACTGCTAAAATGGAATATTACAACAAGAAAATCAGCAGCACAACTGACACACGGAAACTCTTCTCCGCCTTCAAATCGCTGCTCAATCCTCCCCCACCCCCACCTGCCACCAACCTCACTGCTGACAGCTTTGCCTCCTTCTTCACAGACAAGGTGGCGATAATCAGCAAACAATTTTGTGATCCCCCCGGTCACAACCTGCTACTCCCCCGAGACAACAGCGCAACTCTCTCCTCGTTCACCCCTCTCTCGGAAGACGAGGTATCCAAACTGATCATAAACAACCGACCCACCACCTGCCCACTGGACCCCATCCCCTCTAAACTCCTACAAGATATCGCTCCTACAGTAGTCCCACCGATCACATCCGTGATTAATGCCTCACTGTCCTCAGGCGTATTTCCAGCGGCCTTCAAACAAGCCAGAGTTACGCCATTACTAAAAAAGACTACGCTTAACCCCGCCTCGGTTGAAAATTATCGGCCGGTGTCACTGCTCCCCTTCCTCTCGAAAACCATTGAGAGGGCGGTCTCTAAACAAATCACTGACTTCCTCACCCATCACCACCTACTTGACCCAAAGCAATCGGGTTTCAGAAGTGGCCACTCCACCGAAACAGCCTTACTATCTGTCTCAGAAGCCTTAAAAACAGCCAGAGTACGAGGGCAATCATCTGTACTCATCCTTCTCGACTTATCGGCTGCCTTCGATACAGTCAATCACGACATACTCCTAACCACACTCGCTAACATGGGCATTACAGGCTCTGCCCACTCCTGGCTCGAGTCCTACCTCGCTGGACGCTCCTTTAATGTGTCTTGGCAAGGTCGTCTGTCATCGACTCATACCCTCTCCACGGGGGTGCCGCAGGGGTCGGTGCTGGGTCCCCTTCTGTTTGCCATCTACACCACCTCGCTGTCCCATGTTATCCGCTCACACGGCTTCTCCTACCACTGCTATGCCGATGACACACAGCTATACCTGTCGTTCCAGCCGGACGACACCACGGTCTCCGCACGCATCTCCGCCTGTCTCTCTGATCTGTCAACTTGGATGAAAGACCACCATCTCCAGCTTAATCTGTCAAAAACCGAACTCCTGGTCATCCCTGCCCATGAGTCAATCTGCCATGACTTCAACCTGAAAATTGGTACTGTCACTATTACCCCTAACCATGCTGCTAAAAACCTGGGCGTGGTACTAGATGATCGTCTTTCTCTCTCTGAACACATTTCCTCCGTAGCGAGGTCATGTCGCTATGCATTGTACAATATTAGAAAAATCAGACCGTACCTGACCCAATATGCCGCTCAGCTCCTGATTCAGGCTACAGTCAGCTCCCGCCTCGATTACTGCAACTCGCTCTTGGCTGGCCTACCTGCTTGCGCGATCAAACCTTTGCAAATGGTCCAGAATGCCGCAGCGCGACTGGTTTTCAATCAACCTAAAAGGTCACATGTCACCCCACTCTTCAGCGACCTGCACTGGCTGCCTGTAGCTGCCAGAATTAAACACAAAGCTCTGACGCTAGCCTACAAAACCACCTCAGGATCTGCCCCAGCCTATCTCAGCGTCTTACTAAAGGCTCACGTCCCGACCAGGGCGTTACGCTCCGCTCATACAAACCGTCTAGTTGTACCCTCGCCTCTCGCAAAGCGAGGTCACTCTAAACTCTTCTCTGTGGTCGTCCCCAAATGGTGGAATGACCAACGGCTACTAGAACAGCAACATCCCTTTACCTACCTTTAAAAAACTTGTAAAAACCTTTCTGTTTCGAGAATGCTTCCCTGCCTAACAAAACTAACAACACTAACAACTACTCTGTGTCCTTTACACCTTTCTCAGCTTATGTCCTCCTCTGTAAGTCGCTTTGGATAAAAGCGTCTGCTAAATGTAATGTAATGTAATGTAACAATATGCTAAAAATCAGACCTTACTTAACTCAACACACCACTCAGCTCACCCGCTCATGGAGCTCCACTGGCTACCTGTAGCAGCCCGCATTCAATTCAAGCGCTAATGCTAACTACAAAGTTGTCTCCAGTACTGCACCTACCTACCTACCTGAACGCCCTTATACAGGCATATGTTACCTCACAACCGCCGCGCTCCTACAATGAACAACGCCTGGCTCTGCCACCTGTTCACTCAGGACAATCCAAACTTTTCTCTTCTGTTGTTCCCCGTTGGTGGAACGTCCTACCAGTTCCTACCAGATATGAACGTCCTACCAGTTCCTACCAGATATGGGGCATCCCTCTCTACCTTTAAAAACGTCCTGAAGACCTCCAGCCCTTCAGAGAGGACCTCCTCTCCTACACTACCAACAGCTGGACATGATTCATCTACCCTTTACTACTGAACTAACACTTTCTTATCGCACTGTACCTGGATTGTTCCCTTCTCTGTGAGTCGCTTTGGATAAAAGTGCCTGCTAAATGGCTAAATGTAAATGTAAGTGATGTGTATGTGTGTGTGTGTGTTGCAGCTTCCTGGACCGGTTGGATTCAGTCCGGAGAACAGACTACACACCTACTGACCAGGTAACAAAATGACCAATCAGCTCCCACCGTTCAGGCTGACTCAGCTGTAGCCGGGCAGTGAACGTGCTTCTTCTTCTCCTGTAGGATCTGCTGCGCTGCAGAGTGCTGACCTCAGGCATCTTTGAGACCAGGTTTCAGGTGGACAAGGTCAACTTCCAGTGAGTGTTTAGTCCTGCCCCTTCTGCTTCTTCTATATATTATATATTATATATACTTTGTCATGAATAAAACTTTGTCATTTTATTTAATACCTGTCTGTCTGTCTGTCTGTCTGTCAGTATGTTTGATGTTGGAGGACAGAGAGATGAACGCAGGAAGTGGATTCAGTGCTTCAACGGTGGGAAAATTACTGATTGGTTAGATGGTGATGATTTTGATGATGATGATGATGGTGATGATGATGATGATGATGGTGATGATGATGAAGATGATGATGATGATGAAGATGATGATATTGATGATTATGGTGATGATGATGAAGATGATGATGATGATGATGATGATGATGAAGATGATGGTGATGGTGATGATTTTGATGATGATGATGATGATGGTGATGATGATGATGATGATGATGATGATGGTGATGGTGATGGTGATGATGATGGTGATGTTGATGGTGATGATGGTGATGATGATGGTGACGATGATGAAGATGATGGTGATGATGATGGTGATGATGAAGATGGTGGTGATGATGATGAAGATGATGAAGATGGTGATGATGATGAAGATGATGATATTGATGATGATGGTGATGATGATGATGGTGATGATGAAGAAGATGATGGTGATGATGATGGTGATGATGGTGATGGTGATGATGAAGATGTGATGAAGATGATGATACTGATGATGATGGTGATGGTGATGGTGATGATGGTGATGGTGAAGATGTGATGAAGATGATGATACTGATGATGATGATGGTGATGATGATGATGATGATGATGATGATGATGGTGATGATAAAGATGATGATGAAGATGATGATACTGATGATGATGATGACGATGATGATGAAGATGGTGGTGATGATGATGGTGATGATGATAAAGATGATGATGATGAAAATGGTGGTGATGATGATGATGGTGATGATGAAGATGATGATGATGGTGGTGATGATGGTGATGATGGTGATAATGATGGTGATGGTGGTGATGATGGTGGTGATGATGATGAAGATGGTGGTGATGATGATGATGATGATGATGATGATGAAGATGGTGGTGATGATGATGATGATGGTGGTGATAGTGATGATGATGATGGTGATGATGATGAAGATGATGATGATGATGATGGTCGTGATGATGGTGGTATTAATGATGATGGTGATGGTGGTGATGATGGTGGTAGTGATGATGATAATGATGATGATGAAGATGGTGATGATAGTGGTAGTGATGATGATAATGATGATGGTGGTATTAATGATGATGGTGATGATGATGATGGTGGTGATGATGGTGGTAGTGATGATGATAATGATGATGGTGATGATGATGAAGATGGTGATGATGGTGGTAGTGATGATGATAATGATGATGATGATGATAATGATGATGGTGGTGGTGATGAAGGTGGTGGTGATGATGATGGTGGTGATGATGGTGGTGGTGATGATGGTGATGGAGATGGTGGTGATGATGGTGGTGGTGGTGATGATGGTGATGGAGATGGTGGTGGTGATGATGGTGATGGTGATGATGGTGATGGAGATGGTGGTGATGATGGTGGTGGTGGTGATGATGGTGATGGAGATGGTGGTGGTGATGATGGTGATGGAGATGGTGGTGATGATGGTGATGAAGGTGGTGGTGGTGATGATGATGGTGGTGATGAAGAAGAAGATGATGCTGCTGCTGCTGCTGCTGATGATGATGATAATGATGGTGGTGATGTTTTGTGTTCAGATGTGACAGCCATCATCTTTGTGGCAGCAAGTAGCAGCTACAACATGGTGATCAGAGAGGACAACTCAACCAATCGGCTGCGAGAATCTCTGGACCTCTTTAGATCCATCTGGACCAACAGGTAATGACCTGATCCTCTCTGTGATTGGCTGTAGTAAACCATCTCTGCTCTGTGATTGGCTATAAGGCACTCTCTATGCTATGTGATTGGCCATAATGAACCTTCTCTGCTCTGATTGGCTATAATGAACCCTCTCTGCTCTGTGATTGGCTGCAGATTTCTGAAGACCATCTCAGTGATCTTGTTCCTGAACAAACAGGATGTGCTCGCTGACAAAATTCTGGCTGGAAAATCCAAACTGGAGGATTATTTCCCTGAATACACCAACTACCAAGTACCTGCTGAAGGTACAAGTAATCACATGTACACTTACACACACACACATGTACAAGTACACACATGAGCACGCCTCCTGATGTCTGTGTGTCTGTTCAGCTGTTCCAGATGCTGATGAAGACCCCAGAGTGACCCGAGCCAAGTTCTTCATTAGAGACGAGTTTTTGGTAAAAACGCTTAAACTCTTCATGTTACGACTTTTGATGTTACAAGTCTTCACATTACGACTCTACATGTTACAACTCTTCACGTTACGACTCTTCGTGCTACAACTCCTCATGTTACAACTCTTCAGGTTACAACTCCTCATGTTACGACTCTTCAGGGTAAATCAAATCAAATCAATTTTATTTGTATAGCCCAAAGTCACAAAGTACATTTGCCTCAGAGGGCTTTACAATCTGTACAGGGAGTGACACCCTCTGTCCTTAGTCCCTCAGGTTACAACTCTTCATGTTACGACTTTTCAGGTTACGACTCTTGAGATTACGATACTTCATGTTATGACTCTTCACGCTACGACTCTTCAGGTTATGAATTCAGGTTACAACACCTCACTTTACGACTCTTCATGTTACAACTCTTCAGGTTACAACACCTCACATTACGACTCTTTAGGTTATGACTCTTCATGTTACGACTTCAGGTTAGGACTCTTCAGGTTACGACTTCAGGTTAGGACTCTTCATGTTACGACTCTTCAGGTTAGGACACTTCATGTTACGACACCTCACGTTACGACTCTTCAGGTTAGGACACTTCACATTATGACTCTTTACGTTACGACACCTCATGTTAAGACCCTTCCGGTTATGATCCTTCATGCATTATGGTTAATGTAAGATCTAAAAATATAGAAAACCTGTCTGTCTCTGATCTGTCTGTTTCTCAGAGGATCAGCACGGCGAGTGGTGATGGGAAACATTACTGTTATCCTCACTTCACCTGTGCCGTTGACACCGAAAACATTCGCCGTGTCTTCAACGACTGTCGTGACATCATCCAGCGGATGCACTTGCGGCAGTACGAGCTGCTCTGATTTGCTGCTGGATGCTCACCTGGTCCCGCCCCACATGGACTGACATGTGACCTAAAGATGCTAACCTAGAAGCTAATCTGATATCTAATCGATACTGATAGATCCTGATATATTTACACTCTTTATGATCAGTTATATCACATTTATCACTTCATCTTCTCAGTTTATTGATTATAACTTAATGATTACTAATTTTTAATTATTGATTATTACATTATGATTACTGATTTTAATTATTGATTATTACTTAATTATTACTGATTTTTCATTATTGATTATTACATAATGATTATGACATAACGGGAGAATCTGTCTGTTGTTGCCATGGCAACAGTCTGCATGTCATATGGGGGGTTAAAGGTTTGCTCAGACTTTTAACTATTGAATATATTTTATATTTTTTCATGTCTCTGAACTTGAACTACATATTTATTACAATCTTTCTCCCGATTGGCTGTTCATGAATGATGTCTTAGAATTATTGAAATGGTCATATTAAAGAACTTTTATGTCATAACTTTGAAATCTTTATTTTTCTGCAACACACTGACATGTTAACAACATGTAACAACCTGGTAACACGTTAATGACATGTTAACGTGTTAATGACACACTAATGACACGTTAACGACACATGCAGTATTAAGAGTTAATATTTTAAGAACACACTTAAAAAAGTTTAAAGGTAAAATTTACAAACGCACAATCTGATCACTTCAAATTTTATTTTATTCAACAAAAACATTTTCAATAAACATTTTTATTTAAAACAAACTGACTAAAGGTGAAGTGGATGACTGAGTAAAGGTGAAGTGGATGATGGACTGAGTAAAGGTGGAGTGGTTGATGGACTGAGTAAAGGTGAAGTGGTTTCCTGAGTAAAGGTGGAGTGGTTGATGGACTGAGTAAAGGTGAAGTGGATGATGGACTGAGTAAAGGTGGAGTGGATGATGGACTGAGTAAAGGTGAAGTGGTTTACTGAGTAAATGTGAAGTGGTTGATGGACTGAGTAAAGGTGGAGTGGATGATGGACTGAGTAAAGGTGAAGTGGTTTACTGAGTAAAGGTGAAGTGGTCTACTGAGTAAAGGTGAAGTGGAGCTCCGATGACACGCGCTCTCTTTCCGTCTTTCACGTGCCTGACTGTCAGGCCCGGTCACACTGCGCATGCTCAGAGGCAGTGCCCCTGCAGTGTGTGCGTGCTGGCGCAAAGCGCGGCCTTCCGCTCTGTGCTCGTCCTCATCATCATCATCATCATCAACAACAACAACAACCGGACAAAGTGATTACCGGCTCCCGGTGCGCTGAGACACCCAGAGGAACACGCTCACACCGGCCCGCTGTGACGGTAAGAGCCCGCTCCCCTGGCCCCGCGCTCTCCGTTTCCGCGGGGATGCCTGCGCGCTCTCGAGGCGTTCATGGCTGCTCGAGCCCCGTCTCGTTCGTGTGGTCGAGGCCGCGGCGCCGCCGCTGCTCGCGTGCCTGTCGGTCCCGGGGACGGCGGAGCGGAGGGTCCGCGGAAGCACGCGGCCCGCTCCCCGCCGGTGCTGATGTCAGTCAGCGAGTTTAACGGAGACGGCGCGTGGAGGACCGTCTGCGGATAAACGCCATTTTGTGAGCGGAGCAGCAGGCCGGACTGTCCGCCATTTAACAAACACACCGACACTCGTTACCGGCGCTGACCGCCCGGTGTCCGCGACACACCGCCCGCTGTTAGCACCGGGCCCGGTGTGTCCGGTCAACGTAACGAAGTTTAATCAGCATGTTAGCTCCAGGCTAACGTTAGCCTCCCCGGTGCCCGCAGCTACCGTCTGCAGAGATAACGGCTGTTCTCCCGGTACAGCCCGACCTGACCCGGTCAAACCCGGTTAGCCTCCCAGCTGTTAGCCTAGCCCGCTTCCGCCCGGTTTAAATAACGTGAGGTCAGTCAGAGCACTAACTGGACTCGGTGTGTCCGTTAACGGTCCGGTCCGGTCCAGACCGGGTGAAGCCCGGTGTGTCCGGTAAACACTGTCACGGACAGCTCCGTGCTAACAGCTAGCCTGCCCCTCACACACGGCGCGAGGCGTGCACGCGTTCCGGGCGCGTGTCCGCAGGAGGAGAGGTACATGAACTGTGGCCGGTCTGAGCACGAGGGGGGGTCAGGTGTGCGCAGGTAAACACAGGAAGTTCTTTTAGTTTGACAGCTGACAGAGTGAAGACCAATCAGAACCCTCCAAATGACCTCCTCTGTCCTTTCCGAAACTCTCGTCTTAAACTCTCGTCTTAAACTCTCGTCTTAAACTCTCGTCTTAAATGCTTGTCTTAAACTCTCGTCTTAAACTGTCGTCTTAAACTCTCGCCCTAAGCGCTCGTCCTAAACTCTCGTCTTAAACTGTCGTCTTAAACTCTCGTCCTAAACGCTCGTCTTAAACTCTCGTCCTAAACTCTCGTCTTAAACTCTCGTCTTAAACGCTCGTCCTAAACTCTCGCCCTAAACGCTCGTCTTAAACTCTCGTCCTAAACTCTCGTCCTAAATTCTCGCCCTAAACGCTCATCTTAAACTCTCGTCTTAAACGCTCGTCCTAAACTCTCGTCCTAAACGCTCGTCTTAAACTCTCGTCCTAAACTCTCGTCCTAAACTGTCGTCTTAAACTCTCGTCTTAAACGCTCGTCCTAAACTCTCGCCCTAAACGCTCGTCTTAAACTCTCGTCCTAAATTCTCGCCCTAAACGCTCATCTTAAACTCTCGTCTTAAACGCTCGTCCTAAACTCTCGTCCTAAACGCTCGTCTTAAACGCTCGTCTTAAACGCTCGTCTTAAACGCTCGTCCTAAACTGTCGTGCTAAACTCTCGTCTTAAACTCTTGCCCTAAACGCTCGTCTTAAACTCTTGTCTTAAACGCTCGTCTTAAACTCTTGTCTTAAACTCTCGTCTTAAACGCTCGTCTTAAACTCTTGTCTTAAACTCTCATCTTAAACACTCGTCCTTGACCTAGATGTTCATCATCCTGAGGAAAGGTGTGAAGGAGAGGTGATAAGGAGTTAGGAGATGTCATGATGATGATCTGTGTTAAACTACAAAGTCGTGTGGTGGACTACAAACAGCTCAATGTTGGATGTTGGTCTCTGCGTGTTGCTTGCAGGATATATCAAGATGTAAACAAAGTGTTTGTCACAGTGAGAATGGTCGCTCAGCCTCCTGTCCACTCACACACACACGTTAACAAGTTCTGATCCATGATCAGCTGACTTCATGATGATCTGCAGGACGCTGGACATCCGTCACAGTTACAGACACTTTAAACGTCACACTGAATGTTACATTCATGTTTTACATTCATCTCAATGGTCAGGACAACTTATTAACGTTTACACAATGTTTGTCAAACAGCTCTGTGTGTGAACGCAGCTCCACAGTCAACCACACTTCATGACGTCATCACGTATGTTCATATCCACATGCTCTGCTCACGAACTCTCGCTGCTTCTCAATGACTCATCACTTCTTGTTGCTGCTGCATTGTATTGTGGGACAGAGACTTCATTCAGCTAACCGCTAATTCAGCTAGCTGCTAACAGATACTTAAATAGGTTGAGCAAAGCATTATGGGAAGTCTGGATCCAGAGCTTACCGAATCCGTGGTCCTGGAGTCATGAAGCTGCTGGTGTGATTCAGACCTGCTCTCTGATGTGGGTAAGGTAATAAGCTGTGTTTCTCTGTTCAGATGACGGAGACCGTAAAGTACGTAGACGACGAACATAAGAGCATCTTCCTGAAGCTGCTGAACGAGCAGCGCCTGGAGGGCGAGCACTGCGACATCGCCGTGGTGGTCGAAGATGTCAAGTTCCGGGCTCACCGCTGTGTGCTCGCCGCCTGCTCCAACTACTTCAAAAAACTGTTCAAGAAACACGAGGTACCGTCCAAATACGCACATGTACTCTGTAAATACTTCAAGAAACACGAGGTACTGTCCAAATACACACATGTACCCTGTAAATACTTCAAGAAACACAAGGTACTGTCCAAATACGCACATGTACTCTGTAAATACTTCAAGAAACATGAGGTACTGTCCAAATACACACATGTACTCTGTAAATACTTCAAGAAACACAAGGTACTGTCCAAATACACACATGTACTCTGTAAATACTTCAAGAAACACAAATGGCGGCAGTAGCTCAGTCCATAGGGACTTGGCTTGGAAACCGGCGGGGGGCCCACATGGACCAAAACTATGGAAGGTGGACTGGTAGCTGGAGAGGTGCCAGTTCACCTCCTGGGCACTGCCGAGGTGCCCTTGAGCAAGGCACCGACCCCCCACAACTGCTCGCTGGGCGCTTCTCAGGGGGGCTGCCCATCACTCCATCTCTCTCCACATTTGCATGTCTATGAGCCCTTGTACCTTGTACTGCGTGTGTGTGTCTGGGTTAAAATGCATGTCAAAATAAAATAGAGTGAAAAAAGAATTTCCCCATTGAGGGAATAATAAAGTATATCTTCTTTATCTTCTTCAAATACCTAAAGATTTCTAAATCTGTGCTCACCTGTATCGTCTCCTCAGGTAGACAACTCGTCCGTGATTGAGATCGACTTCATCCGCTCAGACATCTTTGAGGAAGTGTTGAACTACATGTACACGGCAAAGATCTCCGTCAAGAAGAGAGACGTCAACCTCATGATGTCATCAGGCCAGATCCTCGGCATCCGCTTCCTCGACAAACTCTGCTCTCAGGTAACACACACACACACACAGGTAACACACACACACACACACACACACAGGTAACACACACACAAAGGTAACACACACACACAAAGGTAACACACACACACACACACAGGTAACACACACACACACACACACACACACACGTGACACACACACAGGTAACAGTCAGGTAATGAATGCTGTATTCAGGGTTGTGTTTACCTTGTCAGTCGTTTCCTCGTTTGCAAACTGGAGTTAAATACAGAAGGTGGCCCCTGAGGGTGTGTGTGTGTATGTGGGGGGGTCGTTTACCTGGTTAATTTGGCCAGGTGAAGCTCCTCCCTCATGATGATGTGTTCATGTGTCCTCAGAAACGAGACGTGTCATCAGAGGACAAAGACAAGTTTCCCTATGACATCGTAAAGATGGCGCTGCCACCTGAGGCTCAGCTGGCTGCTGATGCTGAGGTACGATCAGTCTGATCAATAATGATCTGATTAACGATCATCACACCTTTAATTAACACTGTGTGTGTGTGTGTGTGTGTGTGTGTGCGTGCAGGTACTCGGGGAGCACGATGACACACCCACCACGGACGACCTTGTTGAGGCATCAGCCAATCAGGAGCTAGATAAGTCTCCCAGTGCAGCACTTCGTGTGCAGGAAGCCATCCTGAAAGAGCTGACCAATGAGGATGTACACAAGGTACAAACACATTCAGAGAGATGTCCTCACAGTAAAGAGACGTCCTCAAAGAGACGTCCACAAAGAAATGTCCTCACAGTTAAAGAGATGTCCTCACGGTACAGAGACGTCCTGACAGTACAGAGACGTCCACAAAGAAATGTCCTCACAGTAAAGAGATGTCCTCACAGTAAAGAGGTGTCCCTACAGTACAGAGACGTCCTTAGAGACATCCTCACAGTAAAGAGACATCCTCAAAGAGACGTCCACAAAGAGAGGTCCTCACAGAAAAGAGATGTCCTCAAAGAGACTTCCTCAAAGAGATGTCCTCACAGTAAAGAGATGTCCTCACAGAGACATCCTCAAGGAGACGTCCTTACAGTAAAGAAACGTCTTCAAAGAGACGTCCTTACAGTAAAGAGATGTCCTCAAAGAGACGTCCTCACAGTAAAGAGATGTCCTCAAAGAGACGTCCTTACAGTAAAGAAACGTCTTCAAAGAGACGTCCTCACAGTAAAGAGATGTTGTCACAGAGACGTCCTTACAGTAAAGAGACATCCTCACAGTGATGGCTGTAACAAGTCCTCACACATCTACCTAAATCCAGGTAAACAGCCCATGTGACCACACCTGTGTGATTCTCCAGGTGACCTGCTACGACCAGGATGTGGTGACAGAGATGGAGGCGGAGCCTAAAGAGCTGGGGGCGGAGCACCACTCCACCCAGACGCTGACATTTGCAGACAGTATGGGGGAGGTAAAGGACGAGCAGCCGCCCGGCTGGACGACGGCGACGACAGACATGAAGTTTGAATACCTGCTGTACGGACACCGAGAGCAGCTCGCCTGCCAGGTGTGTGGGAAGACCTTCCTGGATGAGAGTAGACTCAGGTACATAGAACACACCTAGTGAGCTCACACACCTGGTGAACTCAGACACCTGGTGAGCTCACACACCTGGTGAGCTCACACACCTGGTCAACTCACCTGGTCTTTCTGTCTTCAGGAAACATGAGAAGCTTCACTCAGCAGAGCGTCCGTTCGCCTGTGAGATCTGCACCAAAGCTTTCACCACGCACGCTCACCTGAAAGGTAAGAACACACCTGAGCTCTGATGTCGTCACATGAATGACAGTGTGAAGCTGGAGATGTCTCAGGTGAAGCACCGCCCTCTCCTTTTTGTTGTAGAACACCTGAAGATCCACACGGGCTTCAAACCGTACAGGTGTGACGTTTGTGGGAAATCGTTCATCCGAGCTCCGGACCTGAAAAAACACGAACGGGTTCACAGCAACGAGAGGCCATTTGCCTGCCAGATGTGTGACAAGGTGAGCATACCTGCCTCTCACCTGTCTGCCTCTCACCTGTCTGCCTCTCACCTGTCTGCCTCTCACCTGCTTGCCTCTCACCTGTCTGGCTCTCACCTGCTTGCCTCTCACCTGTCTGCCTCTCACCTGTCTGGCTCTCACCTGTCTGCCTCTCACCTGTCTGCCTCTCACCTGTCTGCCTCTTACCTGCCTCCCATCTGTCTACAGGCATTTAAACACAAGTCTCACCTGAAAGATCATGAGAGGAGACACAGAGGAGAGAAACCATTCGTCTGTCCTTCCTGCACCAAAGCATTCGCCAAGGTATGACTACTACTAACTACTACAACTACTACTACTACTACTAATACTACCACCTTCTACCTATGACTACCTACTACTGCTACTACTACTTTCTACCTACTACTACTGCTACTTACTACTGCTACTACCTATTACTTACTTCTACTACTTATTACCTACTACTTACTACTTACTACTACTACTTATTACCTACTACTACTTACTACTACTACTACTTACTCCTACTACTACCTACTATTTACTACTACTACTACTAACTACTACTACCTACTACTACTACTACTACTACTTATTACCTACTACTTACTACTAAGTACTACTACTTATTAGAGTTGCACGGTACCAACGCTACCCCGGACGTCCCGGGATATGATAGGCTGTTTCCACACGCTGGGTCCGCCCGTCTGTTAGCTGATTGGCTGTTCGTGTTTCTCCATGAAGACAGCTCTGCTTCGATAGAAACTCGATTCAAAACAAACAACAAGCTAAAGTTCTGTCTCGCCCCAACGCGTGCACGGCTTACAGTCACAAACACGAGACAACACGCTCACCGTGGCAGAAGCACCGGGCCCGAGTAGCGAGTCTGCTGCAGCGTCATCGTCAGTGGCAACACTAATTTGTTTCAGTCTAATTCTAACTTTAGCAGTATTATGTTTATCATGCACCAAACAACATCATGAGTAATTAATACGTATTTATAACTTGTACAAATACATTGCAGTTCATAAAAATAATAATAATAAAAAAAGAAAGGCTGCAGCATTGTGATAATACCCGGAACCGTGATACTTTGTCTGGTATTATATTGTGGTTACTCATTTTGGTGACAACTCTACTACTTATTACCTACTACCTATTACTTACTACTACTTACTACCTACTATTTAATACTACCTACTACTACTGAGTGAGTTCAGGGTACTGTGTACTTTCAGGCGTCAGATCTGAAGCGTCATGAGAACAACATGCACAGTGAGAGGAAACAGCTGAATCCACTACAGAGCGACACAGAGACGCTGCAGGCCGCTGCTATGGCTGCTGAGGAGCAACATCTGGACACCATCAGCTGATCTGAAACATCTGGACACCATCAGCTGGTCCTCATCAGTGTAATTAAATTTGTGTTGGCTGGTTGTTTTCAGACTCTGTCAAAGTGTTTTGTTTTTTTAACATGGACTGATGACCTCAGCGATCATGTGATAAACATGTTAAACATGGACTGATGACCTCAGCGATCATGTGATAAACATGTTAAACATGGACTGATGACCTCAGCGATCATGTGATAAACATGTTAAACATGGACTGATGACCTCAGCGATCATGTGATAAACATGTTAAACATGGACTGATGACCTCAGCGATCATGTGATAAACATGTTAAACATGGACTGATGACCTCAGCGATCATGTGATAAACATGTTAAACATGGACTGATGACCTCAGCGATCATGTGATAAACATGTTAAACATGGACTGATGACCTCAGCGATCATGTGATAAACATGTTAAACATGGACTGATGACCTCAGCGATCATGTGATAAACATGTTAAACATGGACTGATGACCTCAGCGATCATGTGATAAACATGTTAAACATGGACTGATGACCTCAGCGATCATGTGATAAACATGTTAAACATGGACTGATGACCTCAGCGATCATGTGATAAACATGTTAAACATGGACTGATGACCTCAGCGATCATGTGATAAACATGTTAAACATGGACTGATGACCTCAGCGATCATGTGATAAACATGTTAAACATGGACTGATGACCTCAGCGATCATGTGATAAACATGTTAAACATGGACTGATGACCTCAGCGATCATGTGATAAACATGTTAAACATGGACTGATGACCTCAGCGATCATGTGATAAACATGTTAAACATGGACTGATGACCTCAGCGATCATGTGATAAACATGTTAAACATGGCTGCCGTCTGTCTGTTTGTATTCACAGCAGCTGTTTTTTAGTCGATTTCGACGCTGTTGGTTTGTGTTGTAAATAAACGTTCTGTTCAGTTTCATGAGCAGAGCTGCCGTGTTTTAAAGCACACGTTTGACTTCACTGCATGTCCTTGCCTTCATCACTACAGGAGCCCAAAGTGGACACTTTACACTTACATTTTATGCTTATGTGGAGGGGCTATGTGTATGTTTGTTATATGCATAAAAGGTGTATTAAAATGACTATGGTTTAAAATCAGGTGAGAGCAGTTGCTAAAACCAAAAAAAGCACAGATCCTTGCGCATTAAAGTTTATTCACAGAATAAAATCAGGTTAAAACAGGTAAAAGACTAAAAATGGTAAGACCGGGGGCTGGTGAAAGGCCGTTAAAATAAGGGAAGCTAAAAACTGAGGGGCAAGGAGGTCCAATGAAACAGTCTAGAGTCTTATCAACAGCGGCTGCAGCACGTACTCACTGTGGAAAGCGTTGATACTATCCGTGCAAAGGCCGCTGCACTGCACCATCGTCTTCCTCAGGGTGCTGACCCTGAGCTATCAGGAGAGCAAGCCGGCAGTCACTGCATTTTTAGACACGTACATACAGCGGGTCACACTTGATCGCTACTCATGCAGAAGGGCAGAGTATCACTGCCCGCTTCTTCTTGGGGCTTTCTAACGATCAGTCCCTGGCTTCTCCGTCCAACGACAGCTCCAGCATGATTGCTGCGATCATACACAATGTATGGTGACATAGTCAGATTAGAAAAGTCATTAAATAAACAAATAGATGGTGCAGTAAAAGAACTTGAAACTCACCCCAGAGGTAGCTGGGGACATGTAGAACAAGAATCAGGTGGAGTTGGAAAAAAACAATTTCATTTGTTTATTTAATGAATTTTCTAATCTGACTTTGTATCTTAGAAAAAAGATTATTATTTGATTTCTGAATTTCCGAGGTGCACTTGAAAGCACCCTCACACGCTTTACTGTACAAACCGATGTAGTCGGGCGCTAGATTTTAAAGTGTCGACAGCGTTGCCGCAGTGGTCCCCGCTGTTCCTGCTTCTGCTTCCTGCCCTTTCCGCTCGATCCGTCTCCTCCTCCTGTTTCCTCTGGAAGCTTATTTAAAGTCCACCAATTTTAGGCAGGCGATTAAGCAGTGAGAAATAAAAGCACAATACACTCCCAGTGTACAATACATGTAATAAAAACACAAATAAAAACTACACACTAAAATCAGAAATATTGTAAATTAAAAACACACTGGGAGCTAAAAAGACACTAAACTCTTACTTTACCCATGCAACACATACACTTTACATTTGATGCTTACAATTTACACTTAACTTACACTTAACCCTTTATACTTACACTTCACACTCACACTTAAACTTAACTTGCACTTCACCCTTTATACTTACACTTCACACTTACACTTTACACCTTACACTTAACTTACACTTCATCCTTTACACTTACACTTCACACTTACACTTTACACTTAAACTTAACTTACACTTAACCCTTTATACTTACACTTAACTTACACTTCACCCTTTATACTTAGACTTCACACTCACACTTCCACTTTACACTTAAACTTAACTTACACTTAACCCTTTATACTTACACTTCACACTTACACTTAACCCTTTATACTTACACTTCACAATTACACTTAACACTGAAACTTAACTTACACTTAACCCTTTATACTTACACTTCGCACTTAAACCTTACATTTACACTTTACGCTTACACCTACACTTTATGCTTGCAATGTACACTTAAACTTAACTTACACTTTAGACTCACACTTACACTTCACTCTTTATGCTTACACTTTACAATTATACTTTACAATTACACTTTCTGGTTACATTTTACGTTTGAACGTAACTTACATTTTACACTTACACTTTACACTTACGCTTTACATTTTCAGCTTACATTTTACTTAACTATTGTAACTCTGATGTAACTCTAAAGTATCTCTAATGTATTGTTTAGTTTTGTATTTTGAAATAAAATCAACAGTGAGACTGAATAACAGAACCCAGACACACACAGAAATACACACATTCACACACATACGTACACACACACACACACACAGACACACAGGAACAATGGTTTGAGTTGAATGGGCGCAGACAGACAGTTAAAGGAGCAGACAGTTAAAGGAGCAGACAGACAGTTAAATAGGCAGACAGTTAAAGGAGCAGACAGACAGTTAAAGGAGCAGAGACTCCCCCATCACCACATCAGATGGTACAGTCCATCCCCACCCCCACCTCCACCCCCACCCCCCTCTTATTGAGCTGAATGAATGAGATAGAGTCACTGTGGCATGCAAACGAGAGGCTGCAACACATTCCTCTGTGCAACACAGACCACTGCTCTGAGCTCACTTTACCCCCAGTTAGTCCCAGTTTAGGTCCAGTTAGCCCCAGTTTGGATCCAGTTAGTCCCAGTTTGGGTCCAGTTAGTCCCAGTTTAGGTCCAGTTAGTCCCAGTTTAGGTCCTATTCAAAGATGAAGTTTCTGCTGCCGTTGTTGATGCTGATGGAAGGAGCTGCAGCTCAGCAGAGAGGTGAGAAACATTCTACAAACTTCTACTTGAGTTCTGCTGAGTTCTGTTGAGTTCTTGTCAGACCCGAAGATCCAAATCTCCTCAGACTGAATCAAAGAACACAATGACTGATGATTGTTTGATTTTCATGAATCGATATGTAAAAACAAAGTTCATGTTTTAAATGTTCAGACAGAAAATCTGAGTTTTTAACTTCAGTCTGAGGAGCATGGATGATTTTCACTGTTTGTACAAACATTTGTATGATGATGAGAGCTCTGACAACACAAACTATTCAATTAAAATAAATGTAGACTTTCTGATATCATCTGTTTACTGCAGTACAATCTGTGTTTACTGCAGTACAATCTGTATTTACTGCAGTACAATCTACTTTACTGCAGTACAAACTGTGTTTACTGCAGTACAATCTACTTCACTGCAGTACAATCTGTGTTTACTGCAGTACAATCTACTTTACTGCAGTACAATATTGAGCGAAACATTAAAGCAGTTTACTAAATGCTAGTTACGTTAAGTGTGTGTGTGTGTGTGTGTGTGTGTGTGATAATTACTGTTAAGAATCACACTCCGCCCTCTTCCTGACCCCCCCCCACACACACACACACACAACCCCACACCCCCATCCAACCCACACACACACACACACATCTGCATGTGTTGGTAGGGGGATGGGTCAGAGGTCAATCTGAACATGAATACACTGATTAACACATTCCACCACACACACACATACACACACACACACACACACACACACACACACACACACACACACTAAGACAGACAGACAGACAGACAGACAGACAGACAGACAGATAGCGACCACCCTGTTGATGTAATCACACCTCGACAGCTGATCACACACAACAGTAATTAACATCTGTTTGTGTGTGCGTGTGTGTGTGTGAGAGAGAGAGAGTTTATTTAAATTAAAATTTTGGTTTGAAGCAGGTCTAATGTTGAGTTTAGTCTAAAAATAAAGATAAACTTAGTTTGAAGCAGGTCTAATGTTGAGTTTAGTCTAAAGAATAAAGATAAACTCAGGTTGAAGCAGGTCTAATGTTGAGTTTAGTCTAAAAAATAAAGATAAACTCAGTTTGAAGCAGGTCTAATGTTGAGTTTAGTCTAAAGAATAAAGAAACTCAGGTTGAAGCAGGTCTAATGTTGAGTTTAGTCTAAAGAATAAAGATAAACTCAGTTTGAAGCAGGTCTAATGTTGAATTTAGTCTAAAGAACAAAGTTAAACTCAGGTTAAAGCAGGTCTAATGTTGAGTTTAGTCTAAAGAACAAAGTTAAACTCAGGTTGAAGCAGGTCTAATGTTGAGTTTAGTCTAAAGAATAAAGATAAACTCAGGTTGAAGCAGGTGTACAGTTTAATGTGTTTTCAGTAGTGAACTTCTTGTTATCACTTGGTCACACAGTATCACATGACACAGCCTCAGGACGTGAACTGTCAGCATGAGGTTTTAGACGCTGATTCACCAGAGCGTTTCCTGCAGAAACATATGAACTGTCTGAGGCACAGCTGACTGTCTGATTAGAGAACAAAGAACACACAGTTCATTCATGTATTCACGGTCTCTGGTTAGTTAGCATTGTGTTAGCTGTGTGTTTCAGGATGCTAACAGTTAGCTGTGTGTTTCAGGTCTGTTCCCGGCCATCTTGAATTTGGCGAGTAATGCGGTGATCAGCAGTAATGCAACCTGTGGAGACCCTGAACCTGAAGTTTACTGTAAACTGGTCGAACATGTTCCAGGACGACGGATCAAGAACCCACACTGCCCGAAATGTGACGCCAACTCCGTCCTGTCCAAAGGTACAGAACCAGAACCACAGTCATTTTTGACCTTATACAATGTCTGACTTCCTGTCTGTGGTACCATTTATCAGTGTACAGAGTACTGCATGACAGTACTTGCAGTACTTCACAGCAGTAAGTAGTAGTAGTACTCGCAGTACTAATAGTAACTGTGTGTTATTCAGAACGTCATCCGATCACAAACGCCATTGATGGGACGAATCAGTGGTGGCAAAGTCCGAGTATCAAGAACGGACGACAGTTTCATTGGATTACCATCACACTGGACCTCAAACAGGTAACACACACACACACACACACCTCTCCAGGTGTTCCGGTAACACACCTGTTGAGGCTCATTAAACATTTTGCCTCGGCACGCCTGAGTAACCAGGTGACCTCAGTACAGTCACACATGTCTAAGTACTTCTGTCTCTTCAGATTTTTCAGGTTGCCTACATCATCATCAAAGCAGCCAATTCTCCTCGTCCAGGTGAGACCTACCTGTTTGTCTGTATCAAATCAAACTTTATTTGTACAGCCCAAACTCACAAAACACATTTTGCCTCTGAGGGCTTTACAATCTGTACAGGGAGTGACACCCTCTGTCCTTAGACCCTCGGTTCCAGTGAGGAAAAACTTGCCCACAAAAACCTTTAACAGGGAAAAAAGGTGGAAGAAACCTCAGGAAGAGCCACAGAGGAGGGATCCCTCTCCCAGGACGGACAGACGTGCAATAGATGTCACGTGTACAGGACAAATCAACACAAACATATTGTACAATTACAATGACTGATCAATGGTGTCAAATGCGGCACTAAGATCTAACAGGACAAGTACAGAGATGAGTCCTTTGTCTGATGCCATTAGGAGGTCATTTGTAACTTTGACTAATGCGGTCTCTGTGCTATGATGCACTCTAAATCCTGACTGGAAATCCTCAAATAGACTATTGTTATGGAGAAAGTCACACAGCTGATTAGCTACAGCTTTCTCAAGTATCTTAGACAGAAAGGGAAGGTTTGATATCGGTCTGTAGTTGGCTAAGACCTCTGGGTCTAGAGTGGGCTTTTTAAGAAGAGGTTTAATTACAGCTACCTTAAAGGACTGTGGTACATATCCTGATAATAAAGACAGATTAATCATATCCAATAACGAATTACTAACTACAGGTAAAACATCCTTGAGCAGCCTGGTTGGGATGGAGTCTAAGAGACAGGTTGACGGCTTAGCTGCAGAAATGATTAAAGTTATTTGATGAAGGTCGATGGGAGAAAAACAGTCTAAATACATATCAGGTTTTACAGCTGTTTCAAAACTTGCTGTATCAGAATGCAGATCAATGCCTGTTGAGGGCAAGAGGTGATGGATTTTGTCTCTAATAGTTATAATCTTATCATTAAAGAAGCTCATGAAGTCATTGCTACTTAGACCTAAAGGAATAGATGGTTCAGTAGAGCTGTGATTCTCTGTTAGCCTGGCTACAGTGCTGAAGAGAAACCTGGGGTTGTTCTTATTCTCCTCAATTAAAGAAGAGTAATAGGCTGCTCTGGCATTACGGAGAGCCTTCCTGTATGTTTTGAGATTATCTTGCCAGACTAGATGAGATTCTTCCAGTTTAGTGGCCATTTGCGTTCAGATTTACGTGCCTCTTGCTTTAATTTACGAGTCTGCTGGCTATACCATGGTGCTAACCTTCTTTGTTTAATTATCTTCTTTTTCAGAGGTGCAATAGAGTCTAGAGTTGTCCGTAATGAGCCTGTAATACTATCAACAAGATGGTCTATTTGTGGGTGGCTAAAGGAAGTAGACAAGTCCTCTGTTACAGTTAGACATGGCATTTGATTCAATGCTGAAGGAATCACTTCCTTAAATTTGGCTACAGCACTATCAGATAAACATCTGCTGTAGAAGCTTCTACACAAAGGCTTATAGTCCGGTAGTATGAACTCAAAGGTTATTAAAAAATGGTCAGACAGAAGAGGATTCTGTGGGAAGACTTTTACACACGTTTACATACACACATACGTTTTGGCGTATTCACACACCGATGAAACATTAATTTTAGTGACCTCCGTTTGGCGTAACCGGGTGTCATTACCGCCGACGTGAATAACAATCTTACTGTATTTACGTTTATCTTTAGCCAGCAGTTTAAAAAAAGACTCGATGTCTGTCTGACCTGTCTGTCTGTCTGTCTGTCTGTCAGGTAACTGGATCTTAGAGCGCTCTCTGGACGGCGTGACCTTTGACCCCTGGCAGTTTTATGCCATCAGTGACAGCGAGTGTTTGTCTCGTTACAACGTGACGCCGCGACTCGGACCGCCGACCTACAAGAGAGACACAGAGGTCATCTGTACATCGTACTACTCCAGACTGAACCCTCTGGAACATGGAGAGGTGAGACAGGCTGTCTGTGTGTCTGTGTTGTGGTTGGATGGTTCGTCTGTTGGGACTTCATCATCAAATACAGAGAGACCTGAACAAGAAGTCAGCTGTTCCTCCACCTTGTTCGCCACGCCTAGCCTAATGCCATTTACGCCCGGCCTGATGCCGTCTGCACCCAGTTGACACCCACCCATCCCAGAGCCAACACGCCTGGCTCTCTTCGTGGTGGAGGTCGGGCGGTGGCAGCCAAGCAGGTGCAAAAAGTGACGTATGACATTCAGGTGAAGGGGCTGACAGACTCTCCCGTCCTCCATGACTGTCATCCATCAGGTCCAACAAACTGCCAATCAGCCGTCACCATCAAATCCTCTGATGACTCCACTTCCAACCACCTGTAGGCTGTCTGTCTGTAGGTCTGTCTGACCTGTCTCACTCTCCACCTTTCTCTCTCCCCGTCTCTCTCTCTCAGATCCACACATCTCTCATTAATGGCCGCCCTGGAGCCGATGATTTGACCTCTGACCTCTTGAACTTCACGTCGGCTCGTTACATCAGGCTGAGGCTGCAGCGAATCAGGACACTGAACGCCGACCTGATGACGCTGAGTGCCCGTGACCCACGAGACATTGACCCCATTGTGACCAGGAGGGTGAGCCATTCGGTCAGAAAGACAGGTGATGTTGTTTGTGTGGCCACATGATCAGGTGTAACCCTCTGAATGTTTCACAGTATTATTACTCCGTCAAAGACATCTCTGTGGGCGGGATGTGCATCTGCTATGGCCACGCCCAGAGCTGCCCACTGGACCCTGTTACCAAGGTAACAGCATACACCTGTACACCTTAACCCCTGTACACCTTTACACCTGTACATCTTACTCTGTGAACCTTTACACCTGTACACCTGTACACCTTTACACCTGTACATCTTACTCTGTGAACCTTTACACCTGTACATCTGTACATCTTACACCTGTGCACCTTTACATCTATATATGTTTCCATTAACCTGTGTGTGTGTGTGGTGTGTGTGTTTGTGTTTGTGTGTGTGAGAACAGAAGCTGCAGTGTGTGTGTGAACACAACACCTGTGGAGAGAGCTGTAACGAGTGTTGCCCCGGTTACCACCAGCAGCTATGGCAACCAGGAACTATCTCTGAGGGCAACACCTGTGAAAGTAATAATCAGGGTGGACTGTGACCTGTCTGCCTCTCACCTGTCTGCCTCTCACCTGTCTGCCTCTCATCTATCTGACTCTCACCTGTCTGACTCTCATCTATCTGACTCTCATCTATCTGACTCTCACCTGTCTGACTCTCATCTATCTGACTCTCACCTGTCTGCCTCTCATCTATCTGACTCTCACCTGTCTGACTCTCACCTGTCTGACTCTCATCTATCTGACTCTCACCTGTCTGCCTCTCATCTATCTGACTCTCACCTATCTGCCTCTCACCTGTCTGCCTCTCATCTATCTGACTCTCACCTGTCTGCCTCTCATCTATCTGACTCTCACCTGTCTGACTGTCATCTATCTGACTCTCACCTGTCTGCCTCTCATCTATCTGACTCTCACCTATCTGACTCTCACCTGTCTGCCTCTCATCTATCTGCCTCTCACCTGTCTGACTCTCACCTATCTGACTCTCACCTATCTGACTCTCACCTATCGGACTCTCACCTGTCTGCCTCTCACCTGTCTGACTCTCACGTGTCTGACTCTCACCTGTCTGTCTTTCAGAGTGTAATTGTCACAACAAAGCCGTTGACTGTTTCTACAATCAAACCGTCTCTGAACTCTTTTTGAGTTTAAACACTCGCGGCGTTCGTCAGGGGGGCGGAGTCTGTATCGACTGTCAACAGAACACTGCCGGCATCAACTGTGAGACCTGCAGACCCGGATACTACAGACCTGCTGAGGTACTGACACGTACTGCACAGAATACTACAGACCTGCTGAGGTACTGACACGTACTGCACAGAATACTACAGACCTGCTGAGGTACTGACACGTACTGCACAGAATACTACAGACCTGCTGAGGTACTGACACATACTACACAGAATACTACAGACCTGCTGAGTCTGAGTACTGTAGAAGTAAATAGAGTAAAAGTACTTTGTCTGTGTCTGTAGGTGTCTCCATATTCAGACTCTCCATGTGCTGAATGTAACTGTGACCTGAGAGGATCAGAGTCCGCAGTCTGCAGCACAGACGACTCACAGACAGGTGATTAATATTCATGGTGTCATTAATATGCTCAATATAATTTGTGGCATTCATTTTCATGATGACATTGCTCTTGCATGTTTCCTGTGTTACCTGTGTGTTTCCTGTGTACAGGTGTGTCTGCAGGTCAGTGTGTGTGTAAACAGGGTTTTACAGGTCAACAGTGTGACCGCTGTGCGTTTGGATACAGAGATTTTCCTCACTGTGTTCGATGTGATTGTTACCTGTCCGGCAGCATCAACACAGACCCCTGCAGCCCCTGCATCTGCAAGGTAAACACAGTGATATCATACTGTACTGGACCAGGGTCACCTGACCAAAATCACAGAATCAGCAGTGTGTATGCACAGTTTTTCTGAAATCCTCTCTCTGGTGTCTCACCTTCTCTCTGACCTGTATCACCTGTTCTCTGACGTATCACCTGTTCTCTGGTGTCTCACCTGTTCTCTGACGTATCACCTGTTCTCTGACGTATCACCTGTTCTCTGACGTCTCGCCCGTTCTCTGGTGTCTCGCCTGTTCTCTGACATATCACCTGTTCTCTGACGTATTACCTGTTCTCTGACGTATCACCTGTTCTCTGACGTCTCGCCTGTTCTCTGACGTCTCACCTGTTCTCTGACATATCACCTGTTCTCTGACGTATCACCTGTTCTCTGACGTATTACCTGTTCTCTGACATCTCACCTGTTCTCTGACGTCTTACCCGTTCTCTGACGTCTCGCCCGTTCTCTGACGTCTCGCCCGTTCTCTGGTGTCTCACCTGTTCTCTGACGTCTCACCTGTTCTCTGACGTCTCACCTGTTCTCTGACGTCTCACCTGTTCTCTTCTCCTCAGGTGAACGTGATGGGAGCTCACTGTGATCTGTGTAAACCAGGTTTCTACAACCTACAGGAGAATAACCCACTCGGTTGCACTGACTGTTTCTGCTTTGGTGTGTCTGACGTCTGCGAGAGCGCCGCCTGGTCCACAGTTCAGGTCCAACACACAGTAACACACACCTGTCCTCAGGTAACATGCACTTGTACAATTTTATTTCTGTATATAAACTTGTTAAGATGTGTTTTCAGGTACTTCATGCGGACGCTTGGCTCCACCCCTCTCAGCCCACCCACGGCCCCTCTGTTGTCAGTGGCAATGACCTGCCCACCCCTGGCAACACATCTTCTGGCCACACCCACCAACAAGTCCTGACATGGGCAGCGCCCGACAGTTTCCTTGGAAACAAGGTAGGCTACCAATTCCATATATGGTCATCAGTCCATCTCCTACCTGTCTGTCTGACTGACTGTCTGTCTCTAGCTGTCGTCTTACGGAGGTTTCCTGAACTACTCAGTGGTTTACGACATCCCATTGGACAATGAGGACCATTCTCTCCCTGCCCACTCGGACATCATCATTGAGGTGAAAATGTTAATTCATTTATGTGAATTAATTATAATAAATTAACATTATATTTTCTAATTAGTGTGTAGTAAGTTCTGTTTCAAGTTTTACTAAAACTACAATCAGTCTTAAGGACTGCAACACCCAGACTCCGCTGACTCTCTCTCTCGTCTCCAGGGAAACGGCCGGGCTCTTCGTCTCTCACCTCCTCTCCTCCTCTTCCTCTCTCCGTTGGCTGAGCGCTCGGTTGCCATGGCGATGGCCTGGCAGCAATTCCTGGATGTTCAGACGGGCCTTCACATTACCCGCGATGACCTTCTGTCAGTCCTCGCTGATGTGATATCACTGAAGGTCCGAGTTCACCTGAACACCTCTGCCGACGGGCCAATTCGGTGAGGACAAAGTAATCAGATTACATCGAATGAAATTCTTTAGGAACCTGTCACTTTAGGTCGTAGTGAGTCACTGCCTCGAGTGAAGGAGTTCAGGTACCTCAGGGCCCGGTTCACCAGTGAGGGTTCAGTGCTGTCAGTAGTAATGTGGACTACTAGTGGTCCAGGTGCTGATCCTGAAGGTGAGCTGTGGTCAGGTGTGTGCGTAGATCCAAACAGCTAAACTGACTCACCTGTTCACCTGATCTCAGTCTAAAGACCAGTTCAAAGATTCCTGATGACATGAAACCGTTTCAGAACCAGCGAGCTCACCTCGACTAAACCCGACCTGTCTGCCTGTACCTGTCTGTCTGACTGTCTGTCTTTCAGCCTCAGGTCAGTTTCTCTGGACTTTGCTGACTCTAGCTCAGTTTCTGGCGTTCAGGCAGTTGCCGTGGAGACATGTGAATGTCCATGGGGTTACAGTGGAACTTCCTGTGAGGTCAGCAGTTCACTTCATTGAACTTTATCAAGTTACTGTAGTACTGGTTGTACTGGTAGTACTGGTAGTACTGTGGTACTGTAGTACTGTTTTGAGAATAGCATCAACCTGTGTGTAACCTCTGTGTATTCTTGTGTATTTGTGTGTGTTTGCGTATTTTAGGCGTGTCTCCCAGGCTTCTACAGGGTGGGCGGAGTTTTGTTTGGAGGAAACTGTATGCAGTGTGAATGTAACGACCATGCCATGGAGTGCGACATCAATGGAGTTTGTCTGGTGAGTTTAAACAACCTCAAAAAGGGGTACAGGGTCAATATCAGGTACAACAACAGGGACAACAACAGGTGCAACATCAGGTACAACGACAGGTACAACGACAGGTGCAACATCAGGTACGACGACAGGTACAACAACAGGTGCAACGACAGGTGCAATGACAGGTACAACGACAGGTGCAACGACAGGTGCAACGACAGGTACAACGACAGGTGCAACATCAGGTACGACGACAGGTGCAACGACAGGTACAACGACAGGTGCAACGACAGGTACAACGACAGGTGCAACATCAGGTACGACGACAGGTGCAACATCAGGTACAACGACAGGTGCAACGACAGGTGCAACATCAGGTACAATGACAAGTAAGCTGTTACCATGGCTACCACTGACTAAACATCTGTCTGTGTGTGTCTCAGGGTTGTACCCATAATACTACTGGTCCTCACTGTGATCAGTGTCTTCCTGGTTTCTATGGTGACGCCACAGAGGGAACAGCAGAGGACTGTAGGACTTGTCCATGTCCTCTGACGAAGCCGTCCAACAGGTAACAGTAGTGTGTGTCTGTGTGTATATAAAAATATGTGTGTGTGTATGTGTGTCTATAAATATATGTGTGTGTGTGTGTGTGTATGTTTCAGTTTCAGTCCCACCTGTGTGCTCGAGGCGTCCGGCCAGGTGTCATGTGACAGGTGTCAGGAGGGATACACAGGACGTAACTGTGAGAGGTGAGGATGATTGACTGTCTGATTCACCAATTAGAATCAGTGAGCTTGGCGTGACAGCTGTCTGTCTGTGTCTCCAGGTGTGCCAGTGGTTTCTATGGTAACCCACAGATAGTGGGCGGGGCCTGTGCCCGCTGTGAGTGTAACGGTAACGTGGACGTCAGAGAGGCGGGCCACTGTGATACTGTGACAGGGGAGTGTCTGCGCTGCCTCGGCAACACTGCTGGGAGGCACTGTGAGGTCTGTCAGCCTGGTCACTATGGAGACGCCGTGCACGCCAAGGACTGTCAGGGTGGGCACACACACACACACAAACACAAACACACACCCACACACACACACACACACACACAAACACACACGAATACACACACAGGAATGTTGATCCTTTAAAATCCAGATTAGATTCGACCTCTGACCTCATTCTGTGCTGTCATATGACTGTGTGTGTGTGTGTGTGTGTGTGTGTGTGTGTGTGTGTGTGTGTGTGTGTGTGTCCATCATTTTCTGATCAATCTTTGTAGCCTCTGTGATGTCATCATATGGTGTTCAGATGTTACATGTAAGCTCTGTTAGCTCTGTTAGCTCCATTGTTAGATCAGTATCTATCTATCAAAGATCTTAATGGTTATGGAAGGTTAATTTAAAATGAAGCAAACGGTTCAATATTCAGGATGTTAACAACAGCACTGATTTGATATCTATATATATTTTAGTATGTTTTTATGGGTGGCACGGTGGTGCAGTGGTTAGCACTCTCGCCTCACAGAACCTTGTTTGGTTCTGTCTGTGTGGGGTTTGCATGTTCTCTGTGTGTCTTTCCGGGTTCTTCCCACAGTCCAAACAGCAGTTACAGATAATAGATGGATGGATGATATAAATCTTATGTCATATATATTGATGACACTTGTTGTTGTGTTATCTGTGCTGCCTGATCATCTCATGTTGGTTTCTTTCTTTGAGTTTGGGACTTGTAGTTTTAACGCCATCTGTGAGGGGTGGGGCTTCACACTCTGACTGACAGTGGGCGGGTCTCTCTCTCTCTCAGAGTGCGGCTGTGATGTCAGCGGCTCCCTCTCTAGTGTCTGTGATGTCACAACAGGTGAATGTTTGTGCAGACAGAACGTGATGGGACGCACCTGTGACCGTTGCCAGGTGAGACACACACACACACACATAAGTCTGCACTGTCAGTGTTTCTGATTATTCAATTGTAATTTGACTTTTTATTAATTTCATTTTGTTTTATTTTATTTTTTTGTTTTATTAGTCAGGGTTTTTTGGGCTGCAGAATGGCTGTCAGGCTTGTGGTTGCAGCCAATTAGGATCACTCTCTGAGTCATGTGATGCCAAGGGGAGGTGCCAGTGTGCAGAGGGCGTGGCTGGACATAAGTGTGACCACTGTAGCCATGGTTACTATGGTTTCCATGCCAACGGCTGCACAGGTAATGAAATAGTGAAGGTAACGTGTCACTGATTGGCTGTCGGTCTTGACTCTGATTGGTTGTAATCTGTTGTCTTCCCAGCATGCACCTGTGATCACACAAAAGGAAACTGTGACCCTGAGAGTGGAGAGTGCATCTGCCCCGCCCACACAGAGGGAGACACCTGCCACAGGTGTGAGACAGGTTACTGGGGTCATGACCCCACGACTGGCTGCAAGGTACGCAAGGACATACACACAAATACACAAGAATACACTCAGGTACACACAGGTAACCACAGGTACATTCAGGTACACTCCGGTACACACAAGTACACTCAGGCAACCACAGGTACACTCAGGAACACATAGTTACACTCAGTTAACCTCAGGCACACATTCAGGTACACTTAGGTAAACAGAGGTACACTCAGGTAAACACAGGTACACACAGGCACACTCAGGTAACCACAGGTACACTCAGTTAACCTCAGGTACACATAGGTACACTTAGGTAACTGCAGGTACACACAGGTACACTCAGGTACACACAGGTGTGCAGCCTAACTTTCTGGTGTCTCTTCAGCCATGCAGCTGCAGTGCAGCAGGAAGCTCCGCCCCTCAGTGTGATCTGACCAATGGGCAGTGTCGCTGCAGAGAGGGGTTCTCTGGAAGGTCATGTGACCAGTGTGCACCTGGTTACTATGGTTACCCAGAATGCTCAGCGTGTGCCTGCGACGTGGTGGGAGCAGATGAAACATTCTGTAACACAACGCTGGGAGTGTGTGACTGTCTACACACTGGAGAGTGTGTGTGCAAGGTACCATACCTGTGTGTATGTGTATATATACAGTGTGTGTGTG